>NC_135808.1:12029615-12329615 GCF_964213995.1 Mustelus asterias
ACAAAAGTCTGAGGTCACGTACCAACCGACTCAAGTCCAAAGATGTGCGGGTTAGGTGGATTGGCCATGTTAAATTGACCTTAGTGTCAGGAGATTAGCTGGGTAAATACCTGGAGTTTTGGAAATAGGGCCTGGGTGGGATTGTGGTCAGTGCACACTCGATGGGCTGAATGACCTCCTTCTGCACTCTGGGAATTCTATGATTCTCAGAACAGCTTCTTCCCTGCTGCCATCAGACTTTTGAAAGGATCTACCTTGCATTAAGTTGATCTTTCTCTACACCCTCGCTGTGCCTGTAACGCTACATTCTGCACTCTCTCCTTTCCTTCTCTATAAACGGTATGCTTTGTCTGTATAGCACGCAAGAAACAATACTTTTCACTGTGTACTGATACATGTGACAATAGTATATCAAATCAAATCAAAATCAAACCCACCACCTCTACCATCCAGAAGGACAAGGGCAGCAGGTACATGGGAACAACCACCACATAGAACTTCCTCTCCAAGCCACTTACCATCCTGACTTCCCTCTCCCCCTTCATCCAGGGGGCAGCACGGTAGCACAGTGGTTAGCACTGCCGCCTCACAGCTCCAGGGACCTGGGTTCGATTCCCCACTTGGGTGACTGGGTGGAGTTTGAACACTCTCCCCGTGTCTGGTGAGACGGGTGCTCCGGTTTCCTCCCACAGTCCAAAAATGTGCAGGTTAGGTGCATTGGCCATGCTATATTAGTGTCCCAGGATGCGTCGGTTAAAGGGATTGGCAGGATAAATATGTCGGGATGGGGCCTAGTTGGGATTGTGGTCGGTGCAGACTCAATGGGCCGAATGGCCTCCTTCTGCACTGTAGGGATTCCATGATTCTATAACTTGGAAAAATATCAGCCATTCCTTCGCTGTCGCTGGGTCAAAATCCTGGGACTCCCTCCCTGACAGCACTGTGGGTGTACCTACAGCACAAGGACTGCTGCGGTTCAACAATCACCACCACCGACTGTACTGTGTGCAATCCCAGTCGCAACACTCGAAGGATGTGATTGCACTCGAAAGGGTGCAGATTCACCAGGATGTTGCCTGGGAGGGAGTGTTTCAGTTGTGGAGAGTTGTGTGGTTACAACTGAGGCTGTTTTCCTTGGTTCAGAGAAGGCTGAGGGGGGACCTGCTTGAGTTGTACAGAATTCTGAGGGTTATAGATGAGGTAGATAGGAAGAAACTTTTCTCCTTAGCAGAGGGGGTCAGTAACCAGGGGGCATAGATTTAAGGTCAGGGGCAGGAGGTTTAGGGCGGATTTGAGGCAGAACTTTTTCACCCAGAGGGTGGTGGGAATCTGGAACTCACTGCCTGAAAGGGTGGTAGAGGCAACATTTAAGAAACGTTTAGGTGAGCACTTGAAGGGCCAAGTGCTGGAAAATGATTAGAGTAGACAGGTGATTGACGGCTGGTGCAAACACAATCGGCCGAAGGGCCTGTTTCCGTGCTGGAAATCTCTGTTCTCAAGGACAGTTAGGGATGGGCAATAAATTCTGGCCTAGCCAGCACCACATCGACAGGTGGCTTGGTGGCGCGGTGGTTAGCACTGCTGCCTCGCAGCGCCAGGGACTCAGGTTCGATTCCCAGCTTGGGTCACTGTCTGTGCGGAGTCTGCACGTTCTCCCCGTGTCTGCGTGGGTTTCCTCCGGATGCTCCAGTTTCCTCCCACCCTCCAAAGATGTGTGGGTTAGGTTGAGTGGCCATGCTAAAATTGCCCCTTAGTGTCAGGGAGATTAGCAGGGTAAATATATGGGGTTAAGGAGAATAGGGCCTGGGTGGGATTGTGGTCGGTGCAGACTCGATGGGCCGAATGACCTCCTTCTGCACTGCAGGGATTCTATAATTTTGTTAATAGGTGCGTGTTTTAGGTAGCACATGGAAAGGTAAGGGGCCTAGGAGTCACAATCGAGGAGACAAGCAACTGTGCTGGGACACAGAGGGGACTTTGCTACTCTCCTGTAAGTTCTGTGAAGAGGGTTTGGACTGCAGCTTCAGACCAATTTAACCACAGAGTACAGGGACTGATGGAAGGCTGCTCTCATCTGGCCATTTGTCAGCAGAGTGACAGGGACTTGGCAGGACTCAGCTCCAGTCCCAGTGGACACTGGGCCCTGTTATCAAATGGTTTTGTTTACCGCAAATTGATGTTAATTCAGCCGTCCTGCTCATGAATGCCAAGAAGCTAATTGCTTTGGCAAGTGATACAGTGCGGGGGAGGGGGAGGGGAAGGGGGGTTGTGGGGGAGGGGAGGGTGACCCATGTCTCAATGCCCTCAGAGTCAGTGGCAGTGCCACTTACTGGACATCGTTCTGTCTTTCAGCGTTTCATAAAATCATAGAATCCCTACAGTGCAGAAGGAGGCCATTCAGCCCATTGAACCTGCACCGACATCAATCCCATCCAGGCCCTTTCCCTGTAACCCTACATATTTATCCTGCTAATCCCCCTGACACTCAGGGTCAATTTAGCATGGTCAATGCACCGAAACTGCACAAGCAGGCTTACATTAACACCGCAATGAAGTTACTGTGAAAATCCCCTAGTTGCCACACTCCGGTACCTGTTTGGGTACACTGAGGGAGAATTTAGCATGGCCAATGCACCCTAACCAGCACGTCTTTCGGACTGTGGGAGGAAATGGGACACCCGGAGGAAACCCACGCAGACACGGGGAGAACGTGCACACTCCGCACAGACAGTGACCCAAGCCGGGAATCGAACGCGGGTTCCTGGCGCTGTGAGGCAGCAGTGTTAACCACTCTGCCACCGTGCTGCTCTTCTTCGATTGTCCTTCTTTGTCTCGCCTAGTGACCTACAGAGAACGTGCTGGCAAGCTATTCGGCTGCATGGGGCATCGTGCATCACATAAAGAGGCTACTCGGCCCATCGTGCCCCCTGCTGGATTGGTGAAAACTCTTTCCAATTCATCGCACCCCTTCACACTCTTATCCCCTAATCCAGAGATTTTCTCACCTGCAGACTTTGGCCTGATTCCCTTCTGGAACGCACCTTCGAACCTCCTCCCACTGCTCTTACAGATCAAGCAGACAGATCACAACATCTTGTTCCATCATTGCTTCTTCCTCAAGTAGCCACTGCATGCACAGTGGTTAGCACTGCTGCCTCACAGGGCCAGGGACCCGGGTTCGATTCCTGGCTCGGGTCACTGTCTGTGTGGAGTCTGTATGTTCTCCCCGTGTCTGCGTGGGTTTCCTCTGGACGCTCCCATTACGAGGGGGGAAATACCTCCTCTCTATCTGCCCAGCCCCCTCCTGATTTTGAACATCTCCATCAAATCCCCTCTCAGCCTTCTTCTCTCCAAGGAGAACATTCCCAACCTCTCCAACTCATCCTTCTAACTAAAGCTGATCATCCCAGGGACCATTTTATTAATCTCTTCTGCACTCTTGCCAAAGTGTTCATACTCTTCCTATGGTGTCATGCCCAGAACTCGTTCTTCCATGTCTGCGTGGGTTTCCTCCGGGTGCTCCAGTTTCCTCCCAAGACGTGCTGGTTAGGGTGCATTGGCCATGGTAAATTCTCCCTCAGTGTACCCGAATAGGTGCCGGAGTGTGGGACTAGGGGATTCTAGTAACTTCATTGCAGTGTTATGTAAGCCTACTTGTGACACTAATAAATAAACTTGAAACTTGAATCTGAGGCCCCTGCCTAGTGACCGTCCTGCCAGGAGAAACAGCATCTCCTCCTCCATTCTGTCTGAAGACTGCCCGATTGTGAACAACTTGATCAGTACCGATCTTTAGCTTATCCAGAGAATCTCTACAGTGCAGAAGGAGGCCATTTGGCCCATCGAGTCTACACTGACCACAATCCCACCCAGGCCCTATTCCCGCAACTCCACGTTTTTACTCTACTAATCCCCCTGACACTAGGGTCAATTTAGCATAGCCAATCCACCTCACCCGCACATCTTTGGACACTGAGGGTCAATTTAGCATGGACAATCCACCTAACCGGCTCATCTTTGGACACTACGTTGTGGCTTTGTTTAAAAAGGGCTGCAGGGAAAAGCCTGGGAACTAAAGGCCAGTGAGCCTCACATCTGTGGTGGGTAAGTTGTTGGAAGGTATTTTGAGAGACAGGATCTACAGGCATTTAGAGACACAAAGACTGATTAGGGACAGTCAGCATGGCTTTGTGAGTGGAAAATCATGTCTCAAAAATTTGATTGAGTTTTTTGAAGGGGTAACCAAGAAGGTAGATGAGGGCAGTGCAATTGATGTTGTCTACATGGACTTCAGCAAGGCCTTTGACAAGGTACCACCGCATGGTAGGTTGTTGCATAAGGTTAAATCTCACGGGATCCAGGGTGAGGTATCTAAATGGATACAAAATTGGCTTCTTGACAGAAGCCAGAGGGTGGTTGTAGAGGGTTGTTTTTCAAACTGGAGGCCTGTGACCAGCGGTGTGCCTCAGGGATCAGTGCTAGGTCCACTGTTATTTGTCATTTATATTAATGATTTGGATGAGAATATAGGAGGCATGGTTAGTAAGTTTGCAGAGGACACCAAGATTGGTGGCATAGTGGGCAGAGAAAAAAGTTATCTCCGATTGCAATGGAATCTTGATCAATTGGGCCAGTGGGCTGACGAATGGCAGATAGAGTTCAATTTAGACAAATGCGAGGTGATGCATTTTGGTAGATTGAACCAGGGGAGGACTTACTCAGTTAATGGTAGAGTTACAGAACAAAGAGATCTGGGGGTACATGTTCATAGCTCCTTGAAAATGGAGTCACAGGTTGTACAAGACATTGGTAAGGCCACACTTTGAATGTGAGCAGTTCTGGTCACCCTATTATAGAAAGTATATTATCAAACCAGAAAGAGTGCAGAAAAGATTTACTAGGATGCTACCGGGACTTGATGGTTTGGGTTATAAGGAGAAGCTGGATAGACTGGGACTTTTTTCTCTGGAACGTAGGAGGCTGAGGGGTGATCTTCTCGAGGTCTATAAAATAATGAGGGGCACAGGTCAGCTAGATAGACAATGTCTTTTCCCAAAGGTAGGGGAGCCTAAAAGTAGAGGGCATAGGTTTAAGGTGAGAGGGGAGAGATACAAAAGTGTCCAGAGGAGCAATTTTTTCACACAGAGGGTGGTGAGTGTCTGGAACAAGCTGCCAGAGGCAGTAGTAGAGGCGTGTACAATTTTGTCTTTTAAAAAGCATTTAGATAGTTACATGGGTACAATGGGTATAGAGGGATATGGGCCAAATGCGGGCAATTGGGACTCACTTAGGGGTTTAAAAAAGGGGGGGCATGGACAAGTTGGGCTGAAGGGCCTGTTTCCATGCTGTAAACCTCTATGACTATGACTAAGGGGCAATTTAACATGGCTAATCCACCTAACCCGCACTTCTTTGGACACGAAGGGGCAACTTAGCATGGCCAATCCACCTAACCTGCTCAACTTTGGACACTAAGGGGCAATTTAGCATGGTCAATCCACCTAAACTGCACATGTTTGGAGTGTGTGAGGAAACCGGATCACCCGGAGAAAGCCCACGCAGACAATGAGCAAATCCCACACAGACAGTGACCCGACGCCGGAATTGAACCTGGGACCCTGGCGCTGTGAGGCAGCAGCGCTAACCACTGTGCCACCCTGCCGCCCAGCCCAATACCAGTCTCTGTGGCCTGCCCATGAAGTGAGGTTGCTTCACCCAGATACAGTTCAGGAACATCAACGTGTGCACCCTGTGAAAGGACAGGGATGTCTGTCCTCAATCTGTGGTCACCAAACTGAGTGAAAAGCTCCAGCAGAGGTCCTGGGTTCTGCAGCGTGGGCTCAACATCCTGTCCCAGAAAAGCCAAAGATTCGTTCAAACAGACATGTCAGCTGTTACTCTGCGAACGGAATCTTACACCTGTTCACGCTGTCGAGATATTCCCATCCCGCTGCAGTGAATGGAGATTTGGCTGGGTGCCAAATTCTCCGACATCGCTGTGGCAGGAGGTGGTATGAACGGTAGGTAAGATCACGCCCCTTTCGCATCCAGATCCCAGTCTGACTCTGGGAGTGACTGATCCCAGTCTAACTCTGGGAGTGACTGATCCCAGTCTGACTCTGGGAGTGACTGATCCCAGTCTGACTCTGGGAGTGACTGATCCCAGTCTGACTCTGAGTGTAACTGATTCCAGTCTGACTCTGGGAGTGACTGATCCCAGTCTGACTCTGGGAGTGACTGATCCCAGTCCGACTCTGGGAGTGACTGATCCCAGTCTGACTCTGGGAGTGACTGATCCCAGTCTGACTCTGGGAGTGACTGATCCCACTCTGACTCTGGGAGTGACTGATCCCAGTCTGACTCTGAGTGTAACTGATTCCAGTCTGACTCTGGGAGTGATTGATCCCAGTCTGACTCTGGGAGTGACTGATCCCAGTCTGACTCTGGGAGTGACTGATCCCAGTCTGACTCTGGGAGTGACTGATCCCAGTCTGACTCTGGGAGTGACTGATCCCAGTCTGACTCTGGGAGTGACTGATCCCAGTCTGACTCTGGGAGTGACTGATCCCAGTCTGACTCTGGGAGTAACTGATCCCACTCTGACTCTGGGAGTGACTGATTCCAGTCTGACTCTGGGAGTGACTGATCCCAGTCTGACTCTGGGAGTAACTGATCCCAGTCTGACTCTGGGAGTGACTGATCCCAGTCTGACTCTAGGAGTGGCTGATCCCAGTCTGACTCTGGGAGTGAAATCCCAGTCTGACTCTGGGTGTAACTGATCCCAAAAAGAACAAAGAACAAAGAACACTACAGCACAGGAAACAGGCCCTTCGGCCCTCCAAGCCTGTGCCGCTCCTTGGTCCAACTAGACCAATCGTTTGTATCCCTCCATTCCAAGGCTGCTCATGTGACTATCCAGGTAAGTCTTAAACGATGTCAGCGTGCCTGCCTCCACCACCCTACTTGGCAGCGCATTCCAGGCCCCCACCACCCTCTGTGTAAAAAAGTCCCTCTGATATCTGAGTTATACTTCGCCCCTCTCACCTCGAGCCCGTGACCCTTCGTGATCGTCACCTCCGACCTGGGAAAAAGCTTCCCACTGTTCACCCTATCTATCCCCTTCATAATCTTGTACACCTCTATTAGATCTCCCCTCATTCTCCGTCTTTCCAGGGAGAACAACCCCAGTTTACCCAATCTCTCCTCATAGCTAAAACCCTCCATACCAGGCAACATCCTGGTAAACCTTCTCTGCACTCTCTCTAACGCCTCCACGTCCTTCTGGTAGTGCGGCGACCAGAACTGGACGCAGTACTCCAAATGTGACCTAACCAGCGTTCTATACAGCTGCAACATCAGACTCCAGCTTTTATACTCTATACCCCGTCCGATAAAGGCAAGCATACCATATGCCTTCTTCACCACCTTCTCCACCTGTGTTGCCACCTTCAAGGATTTGTGGACTTGCACACCTAGGTCCCTCTGTGTTTCTATACTCTTGATGGCCCTGCCATTTATTGTATAACTCCTCCGTACATTATTTTTCCAAAATGCATCACTTCGCATTTATCTGGATCAAATTCCATCTGCCACCTCTCCGCCCAATTTTCCAGCCTATCTATATCCTGCTCTATTGCCCGACAATGCTCATCGCTATCCGCAAGTCCAGCCATCTTCGTGACATCCGCAAACTTGCTGATAACACCAGTTACACCTTCTTCCAAATCATTTATATATATCACAAATAGCAGAGGTCCCAGTACAGAGCCCTGCGGAACACCACTGGTCACAGACCTCCAGCCGGAAAAAGACCCTTTGACCACTACCCTCTGTCTCCTATGGCCAAGCCAGTTCTCCACCCATCTAGCCACTTCTCCTTGTATCCCATGAGCCTTAACCGTTTTTTAACCAACCTGCCATGTGGGACTTTGTCAAATGCCTGACTGAAATCCATATAGATGACATCCACAGCCCTTCCTTCATCAACCATTTTTGTCACTTCCTCAAAATACTCCACCAAATTTGTAAGGCACGACCTCCCTCTTACAAAACCATGCTGTCTGTCACTAATGAGATTGTTCCGTTCTAAATGCACATACATCCTGTCTCTGAGAATCCTCTCCAACAACTTCCCAGTCTGACTCTGGGTGTAACTGATCCCAGTCTGAATCTGGGAGGTACTGATCCCAGTCTGACTCTGGGAGTGACTGCTCCCAGTCTGGCTCTGGAAGTGACTGATCCCAGTCTAACTCTGGGAGTGAGATCCCAGTCTGACTCTGGGAGTGACTGATCCCACTCTGTCTCTGGGAGTGACTGATCCCAGTCTGACTCTGGGAGTGAGATCCCAGTCTGACTCTGGGTGTAACTGATCCCAGTCTGACTCTGGGTGTAACTGATCCCAGTCTGACTCTGGGTGTAACTGATCCCAGTCTGACTCTGGGAGTGACTGATCCCAGTCTGACTCTGGGAGTAACTGATCCCATTCTGACTCTGGGAGTGACTGATCCCAGTCTGACTCTGGGAGTGACTGATCCCAGTCTGACTCTGGGAGTAACTGATCCCATTCTGACTCTGGGAGTAACTGATCCCATTCTGACTCTGGGAGTGACTGATCCCAGTCTGACTCTGGGAGCGACTGATCCCAGTCTGACTCTGGGAGTAACTGATCCCAGTCTGACTCTGGGAGTGACTGATCCCATTCTGACTCTGGGAGTGACTGATCCCAGTCTGACTCTGGGAGTAACTGATCCCAGTCTGACTCTGGGGGTGACTGATCCCAGTCTGACTCTGGGAGTGACTGATCCCAGTCTGATTCTGGGCGTGACTGATCCCAGTCTGATTCTGGGAGTGACTGATCCCAGTCTGACTCTGGGAGTGACTGATCCCATTCTGACTCTGGGAGTGACTGATCCCAGTCTGACTCTGGGAGTAACTGATCCCAGTCTGACTCTGGGAGTGACTGATCCCAGTCTGACTCTGGGAGTGACTGATCCCAGTCTGACTCTGGGAGTGACTGATCGCAGTCCGGCTCTGGGAGTGACTGATCCCAGTCTGACTCTGGGAGTGACTGATCCCAGTCTGACTCTGGGAGTGACTGATCCCAGTCTGACTCTGGGAGTGACTGATCCCAGTCTGACTCTGGGAGTGACTGATCCCAGTCTGACTCTGGGAGTGACTGATCCCAGTCTGACTCTGGGAGTGACTAACACTAAAGTTCTCACTGGCAATGTGCTCCCGACACGCAACCTAACCAGAGTGGCCGCGCGGTTCTGTGCTTTGGAAGTTTTGCTTTGCATCATTTTGTATCCCGCTTTCCTGTGCTCCTTTCCCCTATTGTTTACACTTCCTTTCTCATGATGCCTTGGACAAACATTACTTTTGTCAACTATAGACTTGCTTTCCTGCTGATTGCAAACAATGCTCGCTGCCGGATCTATTCCTGCATCAGCTCCAAGCTGAACGACCCCCCTCCCGTACCCGTACCATCCTCCTGGCAACCGGCTCCACTCTGTCTGAGCTTTGACATCACCGTCCTATCAAAGCCTCATCAATCGGAGTATTCCTGACTTTCCTCCATCAGTCGCAGGTCAGAGGGTGGTGAACTTGTGGAACTTGCTGCCCCATTGCATGGTGGAGTCTGAATCATATAATTCTTACAGTGCAGAAGGAGGCCATTTGGCCCATCGAGTCTGCACCGACCACAATCCCACCCAGGCCCTATCCCCGAAACCCCCCCTTCCCCCATGTACTCTGCTCGTCCCCCTAACACAAAGGGCTTTTTACCATGGCCAATCAACCTGACCTGCACATCTTTGGAGTGTGGGAGGAAACCGGAGCACCCGGAGGAAACCCACGCAGACACGGGGGAACGTACGGACTTGACACAGTCAGTGACCCAAGCTGGGAATCGAACCTGGGTCCCTGGCGTTGTGAGGCAGATTTCAATAAGGAGATAAACATATTTCTAATAAAAAATGGGTTACAGGGATATGGGGAACAGGTGGGGAGGTGGATTTGGGACCAGGGAGAGATCAGCCATGATCTGATTGAATGGCGGAGCAGGATCGAAGGGCTGAATTGCCGACTTTTGCTCCTAATTCCTATGTTCCTATGGTCCGGTTGCCTACGATCAGATTTCTACCCCTGACGCAACGCCATAGGCGTTGGCAAAATCGCTAATTACACCCTGTTACCCTGTGACAAAGCAAATTCTCCCCGTTCATCATTCTCAACATTGACACACATGCTCACACCACCTTCCTTCAACGCCTCCCCACTCATACATGTAAGATAGGAGTGGAAGTAGGCCATTCGGCCCCTCAAGCCTGCACTGTCCATTCAATAAGATGGCGGCTGCCCAGTTTGTGTTGATATCTACGTTCCCCATCAACCCCCGCCCCCCCCCCCCCCCCCCCCCCCCGCCGCCGCCTCCCCCGGATAATCTTTGATTCTCTTGCCTGACAACAATCTGTCTGCCTTAAAAATATTCACTGACCCCAACTTCCTTCACCTTCTGAGGCAAAGAGGTTTCAAAGTCGCACAACCCTCCTCGGAGCGGCTTGGCGGCACAGTGGTTAGCACTGCTGCCCCACAACGCCAGGGACCTGGGTTCGATTCCCGGTCACTGTCTGTGTGGAGTTTGCACGTTCTCCCCGTGTCTGTGTGGGTTTCCTCCGGGTGCTCTGGTTTCCCCCCACAGTCAGAAATTCGTGCTGGTTAGGTGCATTGGCCATGTTAAATTCTCCCTCAGTGTACCCGAACAGGCACCCAAGTGTGGTGACTAGGGGATTTTCACAGTACCTTCATTGCAGTGTTAATGTAAGCCTGCTTGTGACACTAATAAATAAAGTTTATCTCCTCATCAAAGGCAACCCCTAATTTAAAACAGTGCCTCCTGGTTCTGGACTCCCCCACAAGAGGAAACATCCTTTCGCTCTCCACCTTGTTAATATTGTTGAGGATCTTTCAATCAAGGGGCGGCACAGTGGTTAGCACTGCTGCCTTACAACGCCAGAGACCCGGGTTCGATTCCCGGCTTGGGACACTGACTGTGTGGAGTTTGCACGTTCTCCCCGTGTCTGCGTGGGTTTCCTCTGGGTGCTCCGGTTTCCTCCCACACTCCAAAGATTCCCGCGTTAGGTGCATTGGCCGTGCTAAATTGCCCATTAGTGACCCGGAAGGCGTATGTTAGAGGGATTAGCGGAACAAATATGTGGGGTTACGGGGCATAGGGCCTGGGTGGAATTGTGGTCAGTGCAGACTCGATGGGCCAAATGGCCTCCTTCTGCACTGTAGGGATTCTATGATTCTAAGTCATCTCTCACTATTCGAAACTCCAGTGGAAACAATCCCAGCCTGTCCACCTTTTCCTCATAAGACAACCCGCTCATTCCAGGGATCAACCTGGTAAAGCATGGCTTTCCTCCCGGTGCTCCGGTTTCCTTCCACAATCCAAAGATGTGCGGGTGAGGTGGATTGGCCATGCTAAATTGTCCCTTAGTGTCAGGGAGATTAGCAAGGTAAATACGTGGGGTTACGGGAATAGGGCCTGGGTGGGATTGCTGTCAGTGCAGACTCGATGGGCCGAATGGCCTCTTTCTGCATGGTACGGATTCTATGATTCGATGAAAGCTCCTCTGAACTGTCTCCAAAGTATTTACACCCTTCCTTAAATAAGGAGACCAAAACTGTACACAGTTTTCAAGATATGGTCTCACCAATGCCCTGTATCACTGAAGAGTTTAATCCTTATTTTTATGTTCAATTCCTCTCTCAATACAGGATAGCATTCCATTAGCACTCCTGATTACATGCTGTCTGTTAACTTTTCATGACTCCTGCACTACATCACCTAGATCCCTCTGCACCTCAACATTCTGCAGTTGTTCTCCATTTAAGTCATACTCTGTTCTTTTATTCTTCCAGCCAAAGGGAACAACTTCACACTTTCCCACGCTATACTCCACCTGCCAGATCTTTTGTCCTCCTACACAACCTATTGATATCCATCTGCAAACTCCCTGTTCTCTTTTCCGCAACTTATCTTCCTACCTTTCTTTGTGTCTTCGGCAAATTTAGTTGGCCTGCCTTCAATCCTCTCATTGATGTAAAGGCCCCAGCTCAGAGCCCTGTGGAACTCTGTTCATCGTATCTTGCCAATTAGAAAAAGACACATCTATGCAAACTCTCTGGGCCCGATTTTACCAACAATTTGCGCCCATTTTTGGGCGTGAAATCGTGGTAAAGTCGGGTGTGAGGCCTTTATCGCGATCCGCACCCGTGTCCGCGCAGATCGCCACTTTACCGAGACCCGCGAATGGCGGGGATCCGTTCCGCGCCCAAATCGGGCGCAACGATGATTTAAATGCATTTGCATGCGTTCAGTGTTTCCAACGGCTCTCTGACTCAGATCAGTGGTGGGGGTGGGGGTGGAGGCGGGTCAGATCATTCTCTGGTGGAGGGGGGGAGGAGGGGAGTGAGGTCAGATCGTTGTCTGGCTGGGAGGGCCAATCGTTGTCTGGTGGTGGGTGGGAGGGGGGGGAGGGCCGATCGTTGTCTAGTTGTGAGGGGGGAGGAGGTGGGTCAGATGTTCTTCTGGTAGGGAGGGGGAGTGAGGCCAGACCATTATCTGGGGGGGGGAAGGAGGCAAGTTCGTTGTCGGCGAGGAGGGGGGGGGGCGGGGAGTGAGGCCAGATCGTTGTCTTGAGGGGGGAGGAGGGAGGCGGGTAAGATGTATCTCGGGGGGGGGGGTACAGATGGATCTCTGGTGGGGGGGCAGATCGATCTCTGGTAGGGGGGCAGGAGGGTCCGCTGCCACTCTGCGGGCAATCGGTGGGGGGGAAGGGGGGCAGGGGTGGCGATCTGTCTTGGTAGTGGAGGGGTGGATAAGGGGGGCAGTGATGTGTGTGTGTTCCCCTTATCCACCCCCCCACTACCCACACATATCACTGCCCCCTTTATCCACTCCCCACTACCCACACACATCACTGCCCCCCTTATCCACCCCCCACTACCCACACATATCACTGCCCCCTTATCCACCCCCCACTACCCACACACTTCACTGCCCCCCTTATCCATCCCCCCACTACCCACACACATCACTGCCCCCTTATCCACCACCCACGACCCAGACACATCACTGCCCCCCTTACCCACCCCCCCACTACCCACACACATCGCTGCCCCCTTTATCCACTCCCCACTACCCACACACATCACTGCCCCCCTTATCCACCCCCCCACTACCCACACACATCACTGCCACCCTTATCCACCCCCCACTACCCAGACACTTCACTGCCCCCCTTATCCACCCCCCACTACCCACACACTTCACTGCCCCCCTTATCCACCCCCCCACGACCCACACACATCACTGCCCCCCTTATCCACCACCCACTACCCAGACACATCACTGCCCCCTTACCCACCCCCCCACTACCCACACACATCACTGCCCCCCTTATCCACCCCCCCACTACCCAGACCGATCACCACCTCTGCCCCCCTCCCACCCCACCGATCACCCGCAGAGTGGCAGCGGACCCCCCTGCACCCCCCACCAGAGATCCATCTGCCCCCCCCAGAGATCCATCTGCCCCCCCCCCCAGAGATCCATCTGCCCCCCTCTGCCTGAGATACATCTCACCTGCCTCCCTCCTCCCCCCCCTCCCCCCCCGAGATACACCCTCACTCCCGCTTTTCGCTCCCGGGCCGCTTTCTCCGCTTTCTGCGGCTCGGGAGCGATCTGACACGGGCAGGCTTTCCCCAATTTTTTTCTCACTGCACATGCGCAGTTCAGAGCTCTGATTGTTCCGGCTGCGCTAAGCCCCGCCTACAACGCGAATGGGACTGGAGATGGCTGAGTGCGTATGGGGGCGCCTGAAAGCAGATTTCTAAGTCGGATCTGTACTACGCCCAGGTTCGGCACTTAGAATGAAAATGGTAAAATCGGGCCCTCTGTTTCCTACGAGTCTTCCAATCTTCAATTCAGGTAAATATGTTACCCCCTACACCATGAGCTTTTTTTTTGTAATAATCTTTGATGTGGCACCTTATCAAATGTCTTCTGGAAATCCAAGTCCAGCACATCTACAGATTCCCCTTTATCCACAGCACATGTTACTCCTTCAATGAACTCCAGTAAATTGTTTAAACAGAATCATAGAATCCTACAGTGCAGAAGGAGGCCATTCAGCCCATCAAGTCTGCACTGACCACAATCCCACCCAGGTCCTATTCCCATAACCCCATGTATTTACCCTGCTAGTCTGCCTGACACTAAGGGGCAATTTAGCACGGCCAATCTATCTAACCCGCATAACTTTGGACTGTGGGAGGAAACCAGAGCATATGATTTCACTTTCATAAAAACATACTGATTCTTCCAAATTACTTCATCTTGTCTGAGTGTCCAGCTCTAACTTAGTGATTGATTCTAACACCTTCTCCATGACAAACGTCAAGCTAACTGGCCCATAATTTCCTGATTTCTGCCTCCCTCCCTTCTTGAATACTTCCAATCTGAACAAACTTTTCCAGAACCAAACAAAGTTTGGAAAATTAGCACCAACACATCTATTACCTCATTAGCCACCTCTTTTAAGACCCTAGGATGAAGTCCATCAGGACATCAGGCTTGTTAGGTCACAGCTCCATCAGTTTGCTCAGTGGGCGGCATGGTGGCTCAGTGGTTAGCACTGCTGCCTCACAGCGCAAGAGACACGGGTTCAATTCCTGGCTTGGGTCACTGTCTGTGCGGAGTCTGCACGTTCTCCCCATGTCTGCGTGGGTTTCCTCTATGTGTTCCGGTTTCCTCCCACAGTCCAAAAGATCTGCTGGTTGTGTGCATTGGCCATGTTAAATTCTCCCTCCGTGTATCCAAACAGGCGCCAGAGTGTGGCAACAAGCGGACTTTCACAGTAACTTCATTGCAGTGTAAGCCTACTTGTGACACTAATAAATAAACTCAACTCATTAAGTGTCTACTGCTGGTTCTCTATTGATTTATCTTCTAGACTAGTATCCCAGTTCGTTTCAGCTAACTCAGCTTTCACACCCACATAGTTATCCTTATTTAAGTTTAATTTACTAGTCTTAGACCCACTTTTCTCCCCTTTAAATGGGATGTAAAATTCCATCATGTTGTGGTCTCTGCTACCTAGGGGCACCTTTAGTCCGAGCTTATTAATTAATCCTTTCACCTTACACAATACAAAATCTAATTTAACCTGTTCTCTGGTTGGTTCCAGAATGTGCTGCTTTAAGAAACTATCTCAAAAGCATTCTAAAACCTCCTCATCCAGGCTACTACGACCAATCTGATTGTTCCAGTTTATAAGCAGATTAAAATCATACTTGATCATCGACATCCCTTTATCACAAGCATCTAATATTTCTTCTTGTATGCTTTGCCTATATTGTGGTTACCATTTGGTCGGGGGGGGTTTGTAGACTACTCCATTAATGCCTCCTTCTCCCTGTTACTCCTCATCTCCACCCTAACTGATTCCTCATCTCTAACTGTTGCACCATGTCATGGTTGATTAACAGCACTATCCCTCCACCTTTACCCAGCTCCTTATTCCTTCTTAATGCCTGTTGTCCTTTGATTTGATTTGATTTATTATTGTCACATGTATTGGGATACAGAATTGTTTCACACGCGCTATACAAAGCACACCGTTCATAGAGTGCATAGGAGGGAAGGGGAGGGTGCAGAATGTAGTGTTAGGGTGTAGAGAAAGAAAAACTGAATACAGGGTAGGCCCATTCAATAGTCTGATGGCAGCAGGGAAGAAGCTGTTCTTGAGTCGGTTGGTACGTGTCCTCAGACTTTTGTATCGTTTTCCCCATGGAAGAAGGTGGAAGAGAGAATGTCCGGGCTGTGTGGGGTGCTTAATTATGCTGGCTGCTTTTCCGAGGCAGCGGGAAGTGTAGACAGAGTCAATGGATGGGAGGCCAGTTTGCGTGATGGGACTAGGCTATGTTCACAACCCTTTGTAGTTTCTTGGTCAGAGCAGGAGCCATACCAAGCTGTGACACATCCTGTGTCCGGCTGGGTGGATGATTCCTCTCACTTAGTAACCTGTATCGTCCCAACCACAGCCAGTGAATCACTTGCAATGGCTTTTCAACCCACTCCTATACCCTTACACCCAGTGGCCCCCAAGGATCACTTCTTACAGTCCTCTGGGGCCTTCTCATGGAATAGAATCATAGAATCCCTACAGCACATGAGACCAATCGGCCCATCGAGCCTGCACCAAAAGCAATCCCACACTGGGTCCTATCCCCATTTTATCCTCGAGCTCATATCAGTGCTGCCCCCTGCTGGCATCATCCGAGAACACACCATTGGCTTTCGCATGTACGATAACATTACCCATCTTTACCTCACCACCATCTCTCGCGATTCCTCCACAGTTGATAAATTATCAGACTGCTCGTCCGACATTCATAGATCATAGAATTCCTACAGTACAGAAGGCCATTTGGCCCATCGAGTCTGCACCTACAACAATCCCACCCAGGTTGTATTCCCGTCACCCCATATATTTACCCCGCTAATCCCTCTAACCTATGTGTCCCGGGACACTAAGGGGCAATTTAGAATGGCCAATCAACCTAACCTGCACATCTATGGTCTGTGGGAGGAAACTGGAGCACTCGGAGGAAACCCATGCAGACACGGGGAGAATGTGCAAACCCTGCACAGACAGTGACCCAAGCCGGGAATCGAACCCAGGTCCCTGGCACTGTGAGGCAGCAGCGCTAACCGCTGTGCCACCATGCCACCCCCAAATTCACTCATCACTGGATGAGCAAAAATGTCCTCCAATAAAATATGGGAAAGACTGAAACCTTTGTCTTTGGCCCCTGCGACCATCTCCACTCCTTAGCTGTGACTACACCCTTCTCCCTGGCAAGGGTCTGAGGTTAAATTAGGCTCTTGATATCATATCTGACCCTGAGTGGGGTTACCGCTCACAGATTCATGCCATCGCTAAGACCACCTATTACAGCCCTTCTCCGTGACATAGAATCATAGAATCCCAACAGTGCGGAAGGAGGCCGTTTGGCCCATCCAGTCTGCACTGACCACAATCCCACCCAGGCCTTATTCCCGTAACCCCACTTATTTACCCTGTTAATCCCCCTGACACTAGGGGGCAATTTAGCATGGCCAATCCACCTTACCCACACGTCTTTGGCCTGAGAGAGGAATCCGGAACACCCGGAGGGAACCCACGCAGACATGGGGAGAATGTCCACACAGACAGTGACCCGAGGCCGGAATCGAACCCACTGGTGCTGTGAGGCAGCAGCGTTAACTACTGTGCCACCATGCCGCCCTAAGGCCGACTTCGTCCAATCTCAACCCACCAGCCGCTGAAACCACTCTTGATTCCTTTGTTAGCCCCAGGCTCGACCATCCCAGCGCACTTGTCCTCCACATTCTAATCTCCATACACTGGAGGCCATCCAGAACCGACTTTCCACGCCTTACAGCAAGTTCCAATCCCCTACCTGCCGGTTGACTTCCATTGGCACTAGATTAAGCAACGCCTTAATTATAAAATGATCTTTAAAGTAAAGTTTATTCATTAGTGCCACAATTAGGCTTACATTAACACTGCAATCTTACAGGGAAAATCCCCAGTAGCCACATTCTTGCACCTGTTCGGGTACACTGCACCTAATCAGCATGTCTTTCAGACACTGGGAGGAAACTGGAGCACCTGGAGGAAACCCACGCAGACAATGCGCAGACTCCGCACAGACAGTGACCCAAGCTGGGAATCGAACCCGGGCCCCTGGCGCTTTGAGGCAGCAGCACTAACCACTGTGCCATCGTGCCAGCCCTTGTTTTGGTCATCCCAATCTCTCCTTGGCCTCGTGCCCTCCCCCCTCCCTCCCCTATCTCTTTTAACCCCTCTACAATCCGCCACCTTCCAAGACATCTTGCGCTCCTCCAATTTTGGCACCTTGACCCCGACTTTAATCGCTCCACCGTGGTGGGAAAATACTTCAGCCTGTTGGAGCCCCGAAATTTGGAATTCCCACCCTACACCTCTCCACCTCCCTGCTTAAGCGGCAGAAACCTCCCACCTCGCCTGTGGCTGGGATTCTCCAGTCCCGCTGCAGTGAATGGGGCTTTGGCTGAGCATTAAATTCTCCATTCTCGCCAGCAACGATGTGGGGGAGGGGGAGGCGGGGGGCCGGGGGGGGGGGGGGGGGGGGGTGGCGGGGTGGGGGGGGGGGCGAGATCGTAGAATGGCGCCCAAGGTAATCCTTAAAGCCAAACTCTGACCCCTAACCTTTGACACACATACGTGCTTGAGTGTCAAGTTTTGTTTCACAACGTGTTTGGTGAAGAGATTTGGGGATGTGTCCAGATCACCTGTCCTGGTCCCCCCATGCCGACACTATAGTTAAAAAAGCCCACCAACGCCTCTACTTTCTCAGAAGACTAAGGAAATTTGGCATGTCAGCTGCAACTTTCATCAACTTTCACAGATGCACCATAGAAAGCATCCTTTCTGGTTGCATCACAGCTTGGTATGGCTCCTGCTCTGCCCAAGACCGCAAGAAACTACAAAAGGTCGTGAATGTGGCTCAGTCCATCACGCAAACCAGCCTCCCATCCACTGACTCTGTCTACACTTCCCGCTGCCTCTGAAAAGCAGCCAGCATAACTAAGGACCCCCACGCACCCTGGACATTCTCTCTTCCACTTTCTTCCTTCGAGAAAAAGATACAAAAGTCTGAGGTCACGTACCAACCGACTCAAGAACAGCTTCTTCCCTGCTGCCGTCAGACTTTTGAATGGACCTATCTTGCATTAAGTTGATCTATGTCTACACCCTAGCTATGACTGTAACACTACATTCTGCACTCTCTCTTTTCCTTCTCTATGAACGGTATGCTTTGGCTGTATAGCGTGCAAAAAACAATATTTTTGTTGTACATGTTAATACATGTGACAATAATAAATAAAATAAAATCAAATGTCTTATCATCCCTAAAAAGTGTTATATAAATATAAATATTGCTGTTGTCGTTGTTTGGGCTGACTGAATCTCTTTGGCGCCGTCACTTGTTCTGTCTGTCTGGGGAGGAGGTTGTAAGTGGAGGGAGGAGGTTGTAAGTGGAGGGAGGTGTGTGCGACTGCTGCGGGTCACGGATTCCTGTGGGGGATTGGAGAGCGGGGGAGGGGGAGAGGTGGGGATGGTGGAGAGGTGGGGGGGAGGTGAGGGGAATGGATAAAGTCATGAGCGGGGCATGGTAATGAGCAGTTCAACTGGCGGTTGCACCCGTTGGATGCATAACATTGCACAACTGTGGTTAACAATTCATATTGCACGGCAAAAACTAGAAAAACGGCTTCGACAGCCAAGAGATTCCTCGACTCATGTCATGCTCCTTCCTTCCAGAACCTTCTCCAATGCTGCCTGCTCAGTCCCCCGCGGCGTTTGGTTGACGCCCTCAGTCAGAGCGTGGGAAAGGGACAAATGGAGGAATACAAATGGCAGTCAAGAGGGAGAGGCAATGGCCTGGTGGCATTATCGCCGGACTATTGATCCAGAAACTCAGCTAATGTTCTGGGGACCCGGGTTCGAATCCTGTCACGGCAGATGGTGGAATTTGAATTCAGTAAAAAAAAATCTATAATTAAGAATCTACTGATGACCATTGTCGGAAAAACCCATCTGGTTCACTAATGTCCTTTAGGGAAGGGACTCTGCCATCCTTATCCGGTCTGGCCTACATGTGACTCCAGAGCCAGAACAATGTGGTTGACTTTCAACTGCCCTCCAAGGGCAACTAGGGATGGTAGTAAATGCTGGCCAGCCAGTGACACCCATTCCCACAAATTAATTAATAAAAAGCCAGGGGACTTTAACATCCAGAGGGGAGGCTTCCCTCACAGCTGCATCACTTCACCAGTGCCTGCTTCCCATTCACTCCTCCTGAACGCTCGTACTCACTGCTGTGCTATCATACAGGATGCTTCGGTTTGCATGTGTGACTCCTTGCCAAGTCTTGTCCAGATGTTCAGCAGCTATGCATGGCCATGATGTCAACACTTCCTATCCTGGGGTTAGTGAATCGGGCTCAGGACTGGACAATTTTTCCTGCCCCTACCCTCTGCCCTATACAGGTATACTGAGGTAAACTGGAATGTCACCTGGGCTGAGATAGGCTCGTGTACAACCCAGTTCCCCATGGCCAACACAAGGCCGGCCATTGCCCCTTTACTCTCTGTATCTAACCCCGTGCTGTACCTGTCCTGGGAGTGTTTGATCAGGACAGTGTAGAGGGAGCTTTACTCTGTATCTAACCCCATGCTGTACCTGTCCTGGGAGTGTTTGATCAGGACAGTGTAGAGGGAGCTTTACTCTGTATCTAACCCCGTGCTGTACCTGTCCTGGGAGTGTTTGATGGGGACAGTGTAGAGGGAGCTTTATTCTGTATCTAACCCCATGCTGTACCTGTCCTGGGAGTGTTTGATCAGGACAGTGTAGAGGGAGCTTTACTCTGTATCTAACCCCGTGCTGTACCTGTCCTGGGAGTGTTTGATGAGGACAGTGTAGAGCGAGCTTTACTCTGTATCTAATTTATCTCTTTAACCTGTGCTTAATGCTCCCTCCATTCACATTGTCTGTACCTTTAAGACTTGATTAGCTGTAAAGACTCACATTCCAATCATTGTTCATTATTCTGTAAATTGAGTTTGTGTCTTTATATGCTCTGTTTGCTGTTTATGAGCAGATCTTCCACTCATCTGACGAAGGAGCAGCGCTCCGAAAGCTAGTGGCGTTTGCTACCAAATAAACCTGTTGTACTTTAACCTGGTGTTGTGAGACTCCTTACAATGTTTGATGGGACAGTGTAGAGAGAGCTTTAGTCTATATCGATCCCCATGCTGTATTCGGCACATCGAGCCTGCACCGACAACAATCCCAGCCAGACCCTATCCCCGTAACCCCACATATTTACCCTGCTAATCCCCCCGACACTAAGGGACAATTTTAGCATGGCCAATCCACCTAACCCACACATCTTTGGAGTGTGGGAGGAAACCGGAGCACCCGGAGGAAACCCACGCAGACACGGGGAGAAGGTACAGACTCCGCACAGGCAGTGACCTGAGCCGGGAATCGAACCCGGGTCGCTGGCACTGTGGGGCAGCAGTGCTAACCACTGGGCCACCGTGCCGCCCATTCCTCCCCTTCTCCCCCCTCTTCACTCAAACTGGGGAGTATGCGATTTGGCAATTGTGCCAACTCTGGGCTTGAGGGTTGTAAAGTCCAGCCCGTCATCTCTGTTTCTCCCCTCGCTCTCTCTCCCTCTCCACAGAGCATTTCCGGCACTTTCCGTCAGCGATTCCAGCATTCCGCAGAGTTTTAGCTTTTGCTGGGTCCCGGTGTAGGCAGGGTGAGATTCTGATGAAGCAGGATCACCCTCTGCTGGCTGTGCTGAGTAAAAACATTGACAGCCGCCTGCTACCTGATGATGGAGCTGGCGAAACCAGGGCTGTGATTATAACACACTCACTGACTAATCCAATTGAGAAGTCTGCAGAAACATCTCTTACCCCGGAAATGGTTGGAAGGTGGAACTCGCTGCCACGGGAAGTGATGGAGAGGAACGGTGTAGATGTATTTAACCGGAAGTGAGATAAGCCCTTTTTGATTTGATTTGATACAGAATTGGCTTCTTGACAGAATGTGGAGATGCCGGCGTTGGACTGGGTTGAACACAGTCTCTTACTGTCTTAAAACTCTGACTGTCTTCTTGACAGAAGCCAGAGGGTGGTTGTAGAGAGTTGTTTTTCAAACTGGAGGCCTGTGACCAGCGGTGTGCCTCAGGGATCAGTGCTGGGCCCACTGTTATTTGTCATTTATATGAATGATTTGGATGAGAATATAGGAGGCATGGTTAGTAAGTTTGCAGATGACACCAAGATTGGTGGCATAGTGGACAGTGAAGAAAGTTATCTCCAATTGCAACGGGATCTTGATCAATTGGGCCAGTGGGCTGACGAATGGCAGACAGAGTTTAATTTAGATAAATGCGAGGTGATGCATTTTGGTAGATTGAACCAGGGCAGAACTTACTCAGTTAATGGTAGGGCGTTGGGGAGAGTTACAGAACAAAGAGATCTAGGGACACATGTTCATAGCTCCTTGAAAGTGGAGTCACAGGTGGACAGAGTGGTGAAGAAGGCATTCAGCATGCTTGGTTTCATTGGTCAGAACATTGAAGACAGGAGTTGGGACGTCTTGTTGAAGTTGTACAAGACATTGGTAAGGCCACACTTGGAATACTGTGTACAGTTCTGGTCACCCTATTATAGAAAGGATATTATTAAACTAGAAAGAGTGCAGAAAAGATTTGCTAGGATGCTACCTGGACTTGTTGGATTGAGTTATAACGAGAGGCTGGATAGACGGGGAGTTTTTTCTCTGGAGCGTAGGAGGCTAAGGAGTGACCTTATAGAGTTCTATAAAATAATGAGGGGCATAGACAAGGTAGATAGTCAAAATCTTTTCCCAAAGGTAGGGGAGTCTAAAACTAGAGGGCATAGGTTTAAGGTGAGAGGGGAGAGATACAAAAGTGTCCAGAGGGGCAATTTCTTTCACACAGAGGGTGGTAAGTGTCTGGAACAATCTGCCAGAGGTAGTAGTCGAGGCGGGTACAATTTTATCTTTTAAAAAGCATTTAGATAGTTACATGGGTACAATGGGTATAGAGGGACATGGGCCACATGCGGGCAATTGGGATTAGCTTTGGGGTTTTCTTTTTAAAAAGGGCGGCATGGACAAGTTGGGCCGAAGGGCCTGTTTCCATGCTGTAAACCTCTATGACTCTGTGACTCTATGACTCTATTTGGTTTATTATTGTCACATGTATTGGGATATAGTGAAAAGTATTGTTTCTTGCGTGCTACAAAGACAAAGCATACTGCTCATAGAGAAGGAAATGAGAGAGTGCAGAATGTAATGCTACAGTCATAGCTAGGGTGGAGAGAAAAATCAGCTTAATGCAAGGTAGGTCCATTCAGAAGTCTGATGGCAGCAGGGAAGAAGTTGTTCTTGACCTCAGAGAGGTCACATCTGAGGTTGGTACGTGACCTCAGACTTTTGTATCTTTTTCCCAACGGAAGAAGGTGGAAGAGAGAATGGGGTGCGTGGGGTCCTTAATTATGCTGGCTGCTTTGCCGAGGCAGCGGGAAGTGTAGACAGAGTCAATGGATGGGAGGCTGGTTTGCGTGATGGATTGGGAGATGGGGATAGAAGTTTCATCTGGAAAGTTGGCATCTCGGGTCTAATCGCATTATTGAGGGTCAACCCTAAGCCCCTCTCCTCCTCCCTGCCTCACAGTAAGAGTGGGAGGGTGAAGGGTTTAAAACAGCGGGAGCAGGTTTCCTTATTATTGCACATTCTCCCCGTGTCTGCATGGGTTTCCTCCGGGTGCTCCGGTATCCTCCCACAGTGCAAAGTTGTGCGGGTTAGTTGATTGGCCATGCTAAATTGCCCCTTAATGTCAGGGGGATTAGCGGGGTAATTATGTGGGGTTACAGGGAAAGGGCCTGGGTGGGATTGTGGTTGGTGCAGACTCGCTGGCCGAATGGCCTCAGTCTGCACTGTAGGAATTCCATGGATTCTATGGATTATTCTTACCCGGATCCTCTTGGAAGGAGCGACCACAGGATGGTTGAATTTAAAATACAGATGGAGCGTGAGAAGGTAAAATCCAATACCAGCGTCTTGTGCTTAAACAAAAGAGACGATAAAGGGATGAGGGAGGAGTTGGCTAAGGTAGACTGGGGGCAAAAACTTTATGGTGGGACAATTGAGGAACAGTGGAGGACTTTCAAAGCGATCTTTCACAGTGCTCAGCAAAAGTATATACCAGTGATAAGGAAGGACTGTAGAAAGAGAAATAATCAGCCATGGATATCTAAGGAAATAAAGGAGGGTATCAAATTGAAAGAAAATGCATATAAAGTGGCAAAGAGGATTGGGAAATCTTTAAAGGTCAGCAGAAAGCCACGGAAAAAGCTATAAAGAAAAGTGAGATGGATTATGAGAGTAAACTGGCTCAGAATATAAAAACAGACAGCAAAAGTTTCTACAATTATATAAACCGAAAAAGAGTGGCTAAAGTAAACATTGGTCCTTTAGAGGATGAGAAGGGGGATGTAATAACTGGAAATGAGAAAATGGCTGAGGCATTGAACAGGTATTTTGTGTCGGTCTTCACAGTGGAAGACACAAATAACATGCCAAAAATTGAGGACAAGGCGGCTATGGCAGGTGAGAACCTAGAAACTATCATTATCATGACAGAGGTAGTGTTGGGCAAGTTAATGGGGCTAAAGGTAGACAAGTCTCCTGGTCCTGGTGGAATGCATCCCAGGGTACTAAAAGAGATGGCAGGGGAAATAGCAAATGCACTAGTGGTAATTTACCAAAATTCGCTGGACTCTGGGGTGGTTCCCACAGATTGGAAAACAGCAAATGTGACGCCACTGTTTAAAAAAGGAGGTAGACAAAAGGCAGGTAACTATAGGCCGGTTAGCTTAACTTCTGTAGTAGGGAAAATGCTTGAATCTATCATCAAGGAAGAAATAGCGAGACATCTGGATATAAATTGTCCCATTGGTAAGACGCAGCATGGGTTAATGAAGGGCAGGTCATGTTTGACTAATTTGGTGGAATTCTTTGAGAACATTACATGTGCAGTGGACAATGGGGAACCTGTGGATGTGGTGGGCCTTGGGCGGCACAGTAGCACAGTGGTTAGCACTGCTGCCTCACAGCGCCAGGGACCTGGGTTCGATTCCCGGCTTGGGTCACTGTCTGTGCGGAGTTTGCACATTCTCCTCGTGTCTGCGTGGGTTTCCTCCGGGTGCTCCGGTTTCCTCCCACAGTCCAAAGATGTGCGGGTTAGGTTGATTGGCCATGCTAAAATTGCCCCTTAGTGTCCTGAGATGTGTAGGTTAGAGGGATTAGCGGGTAAATATGTAGGGATATGGGCGTAGGGCCTGGGTGGGATTGTGGTCGGTGCAGACTCGATGGGCCGAATGGCCTCCTTCTGCACTGTAGGGTTTCTATGATTTCTATGATTTCTATGGTGTATCTGGATTTCCAGAAGGCATTTGACAAGGTTCCGCACCAAAGACTGCTGCATAAGATAAAGGTGCACAGTGTTACGGGTAATGTATTAGCATGGATATAGGATTGGTTAACTAACAGAAAGCAAAGAGTGGGGGTAAATGGGTGTTTTTCTGGTTGGCGATCAGTGACTAGTGAGTGGTGTGCCTCAGGGGTCAGTGTTGGGACCGCAATTGTTTACGATTTACATAGATGATTTGGAGTTGGGGACCAAGTGTAGTGTGTCAAAATTCGCAGATGACACTAAAATGGGTGGAAGAGCAAAGTGTGCAGAGGACGCTGAAAGTCTGCAAAGGGATATAGATAATCTAAGTGAGTGGGCGAGGGTCTGGCAGATGGAGTACAATGTTGGTAAATGTAAGGTCTTCCATTTTGGTAGGAATAACAGAAAAATGGACTATTATTTAAATAGTAAAAAATTGCAGCATGCTGCTGTGCAGAGGGACCTGGGTGTCCTTGTGCAGGAATCTCAAGGAGTTGGTTTGCAGGTGCAGCAGGTAATTAAGAAGGCAAATGGAATTTTGTCCTTCATTGCGAGAGGGATGGAGTTTAAAAACAGCGAGGTTATGTTGCAGCTGTATAAGGTGCTGGTGAGGCCACACCTTGAGTACTGTGTACAGTTTTGGTCTCCTTACTTGAGAAAGGATATACTGGCACTGGAGGGGGTGCAGAGGAGATTCACTAGGTTGATTCCGGTGTTGAGAGGGTTGGATTATGAGGAGAGACTGAATAGACTGGGGCTATACTCATTGGAATTCAGAAGAATGAGGGGAGACCTTATAGAAACATATAAGATTATGAAGGGAATAGATAAGATAGAAGCAGCGAAGTTGTTTCCACTGGTGGGTGAAACTAGAACTAGGGGGCATAGGCTCAAAATAAGGGGAAGCAGATTTAGGACAGAGTTGAGGGGGAACTTCTTCACACAAAGGGTTGTGAATCTGTGGAATTCCCTGCCCAGTGAAGCAGTTGAGGCTACCTCATTGAATGTTTTTAAGGCAAGGATAGATACATTTTTGAACAGTAAAGGAATTAAGGGTTATGGTGAGCAGGCGGGTAAGTGGAGCTGAGTCCACAAAAAGATCAGCCATGATCTTATTGAATGGCGGAGCAGGCTCGAGGGACCAGATGGCCCACTCCTGCTCCCAGTTCTTATGTTCTCATGTTTGGAAAATGGTCCCAAGCCTTTGCTCCAAGTGAAGTAATACTTTAAAATGGTGGCTTGGTTGCGGCTTTTGAACCCCCTGTCATACCTGGGAGGGGTGCGGGGGGAAGACAGCGAGAGGGAGTCAATAGAAATTGATGATATATATTTGTCACAATGGCCTCCTTATATTTCGAAGGATATACTAGTATTGGAGTCAGTATTGTGAAGGGGGTTCACTGGGGGAGGTGGTGGAGTAATAGTATTGCCGCTGGACTAGTAATCCAGAGAAGCAGGGTAATATGGTGAGGTGGCGGCCTAGTGGTCTTATCGCTGGACAATTCATCCAGAAACTCAGCTAATGTTCTGGGAACCCGGGTTCGAATCCCGCCACGGCAGATGGTGGAATTTGAATTCAATAAAAAAAATCTCAAGAACAAATTTTAAAAGAAATTGGTGCATGGGATGAAACATAGAAGCATAGAAACTTATATCAGGAGTAGGCCATTCGGTCCTTTGAGCCTGCTCTGCCATTCATTTTGATCATGGCTGATCATCAAATTCAATATCCTGATTCCCCCCTTTCCCTCCCCATATCCCTTGATCCCTTTAGCCCCAAGATCTATATCTAATTTCTTCTTGAAATCACACAACTTTTTGGCCTCAACTACTTTCTGTGGTAGTGAATTCCATACATTCATCACCCTCTGGGTGAAGAAATTTCTCCTCACCTCAGTCCTAAAAGGTTTACCCCTTATCCTGGACTTCTGGACTCCCCTGGGATCATTCTTTCCGAATCTACCCTGTCGAACCCTGTTAGAATTTTCTAAGTTTCTATGCGATCCCCTCTCCCTCTTCTAAACGCAAGTCTTCAATCCTAACTGACTTAGTCTCTCCCTAGGATCAGAGCGGCTAACATCAGGCCTACATTCTCTGAGGTTTGGAAGAATTAGAGGTGATCTCATTGAAACCTACAAGATTCTGAAGGGGTTTGATAGGTGAAAGATTGTTTCCGCTGATCGGGGAATCTCAAACATGGTCTCAGGATAAGGAAGCCAATCATTTAAGACCGAGATAAGGAGAAATTTCTTCACTCAGAGGAAGGTGAATCTTTGGAATTCTCTACCCAAGAGAGTTGTTGATGCTCCGTTCTTAAAATGATTTAAGCTGGGACAGAGATTTCTGGGAATGATGGGATATGGGAAGAGAGCGGGAGAGTGGAATTGAAGCCCAAGATTGGCCATGTTGGTAGTATTGAATGGCAGAGCAGGCTCAAGGGGCTGAATGGCCAACTCCTGCTCCTATTCCTTCTGTTCTCGTGATTTCGTTCCAAAAGATTCCAGCTTCTTTCAACAAACCGTTTCAATTGGGTACTTTTGTCCGTGGCCAGAAATTCCCATGGTGCACACCTGGTCAAGACAAAAAACAATGATGAGACTCAGTGCAGGAAAGAGAGAATCTGGTGAACCAGTGCGACGGCAATAATTCTCCCTCAATGTCTCTCAGCCAGATTAGCCATTTTAAATTATTGCCATTATTGTTAATCATTGTTGTAGCCGTTCTTTCTCCGTCCACAGTGGTGACAAGGGGGTTTTCACACTGCTTTGTTAATGTTTGCCTACTTGTGACACTAATACATATACAAGCATGGCTCTCTCAGCACTCGTTCTTCTTAATCTGCTGTTAGAAACAACAGCATTGTAAATGTGTAAAATCATGTCTGGGAAGTAGCTCTAATAGTTTCAGTGTATAACGCAGAGTCATAGCATTGTTCCGGGGCGGAAGAGGCCATTTGACTCATCGTGTCTGCACTAACTCTCTCCAAACAAGCACGAGGACTTAGTGCCATTCCCCTGCCCTTTCCCCGTACCCCTGCACATTGTTTCTATTCAAATAATTGTCTAATGTCCTTTTACGAGAAACAGTTTCTCTCTATCTGCTCTGTCCCAGCCCCCTCGTGATTTTGAATATCTCCATCAAATCTCCTCTCAGCCTTCTTCTCTCCAAGGAGAACAGTCCCAACCTCTCCAATCTATCCTCATAACTGAGGTTATCCCTGGAACCATTCTTATTAATCTCTTCTGCACTCTTTATGATGTCTTCATATCCTTCCTATAGCGTGGTGCCCAGAACGCGCTCTCCCCGTGTTTGCGTGGGTTTCCTCCGGGTGCTCCGGTTTCCTCTCACAGTCTGAAAGATGTGCTGGTTAGGGTGCATTGGCCATGCTAAATTCTCCCTCAGTGTACCTGAACAGGAGTGTGGCGACTGGGGGAATTTCACAGTAACTTCAATGCAGTGTTAATGCAAGCCGACTTGTGACACTAATAAATAATAAAGAGGAAATGTATTCCAGCTGAGGTCTAACTAGTGTCTTGTATAAGTTCAGCAAAATCTCCTTGCTCTTGTACTCTGTACTCCTATTAATGAGGCCCAGAATATTATATGCTTCATTAACCGCTTCTTCCAACTGTCCTGCCACCTTCCATGTATTATCCATGTTGGCGAGTTTAGGATTGTTTTCACTGGAGTTCAGACGAATGAGGGGGGATTTTATTGGAGACTTATAAAATTCTAACAGGACTAGATAGGGTAGAAGCGGGGGGGATATTTCCGATCGTGGGGGAGTCCAGAACCAGGGATAACAGTCTGAGGATTCGGGGTAGACCATTTAGGACGGAGGTGAGGAGACATTTCTTCACCCAAAGAGTGGTGAGCCTGTGGAATTCATTACCACAGGAAGTAGTTGATGCCAAAACATTGAATGTGTCCAAGAGGTGGCTGGATATAGCACTTGGGGTGAATGGGATCAAAGGTTATGGGGAGAAAGCAGGATGAGGCTATTGAGTTGGATGATCAGTCACGATTGTAATGAATGGCAGAGCAGGCTCGAAGGGCCGAATGGCCTCCTCCTGCTCTGACTTTCTATGTTTCTATGTTTCCATATACACCCAGGTCCCTTTACTCCTGCACCCCTTTAAGAATTTTACCTCTTATTCTATATTGTCTCTGCATGTCCCTCTTACCAAAATGCATCATCTCACAATCTTCCACATAGAACTTGAGAACGTATTCTAAGAAATAAGTGCAGGAGTAGGCCATTCAGCCTTCGAGGCTGCCTCACCACTCAACAACATCATGGCTGACCTGAGTGTTGCCTCAACTCCACTTTCCTGCCTGTTCCCCCTCCTCCCTGCCCTGCTGCCCCTTCAAACATTGACTATTGTCCATCAAAAAATTGTCCAACTCAGACCTTGAATGTGAGCTAGGCTCCAGAGCCCACCGCGGCTAATCACCCTCCGAGAGCTGGTGGCACAGTGGTTAGCACTGCTGCCTCACAGCGCCAGGGACCTAGGTTCGATTCCCGGCTTGGGTGACTGTCTGTGCGGAGTCTGCATGTTCTGCCCCCGTATCTGTGTGGGTTTCTTCCGGATGCTCCGGTTTCGGCCCATAGTCCAAAGATGTGCAGATTAGGGGGATTGGCCATGCAAAATTGCCACTTAGTGTCTCAAGATGTGTAGGTTAGATGGATGAGCCAGGGTAAATGTGTGGGATAACAGGGAGAGGGTCTGGGTAAGATGATCTGTCAGAGAGTTGGTGCAAAGTCAATGGGCCGAATGGCCTCCTTCTGAACTGTAGGGACCAGAGAAATTTCTCTCCATCCTGGGTCTGGAAAGGGAGACCCCTACTTTTCAACCCAGGAATCAAAGCAGGGAGCAGGGGCTGTGAGAGCTTTTAAGGAGTTAAAATTAGAGTTTATTTATTAGTGTCACAAGTAGGCTTACATGAACACTACAATGAAGTTACTTTGTAGAGAGGAAAGAGAGAATGTTCTAAAGCTGACTTTATAAAGTGAAAAAGGCTCCAGACACAATAACGGGGCTCAGTTTGATTGGTTTACAGACTTCCTGGCACTGAGAGTGTCTCTGATCACGTGAAGTCAGATCCAGGAAGTGCAGCTCGGAACAAGAGTTGAAAGTGAAAGAGGTGGAACAGGGAAGAGAGACAGAGAGAGACTCTGAGCACTGGGATGGCATCTCCGGATCTCACCCAGGAACTAACCTGTCCCATCTGCCTGGAGATATTCACCCAGCCCGTGTCTCTGGAATGTGAACATCACTTCTGCAGGAGCTGCATCTCCCAGAGTTGGGAGAAGGTCCCGGGAGATGTTTCCTGCCCCCAGTGTCGACAGGTCTTCACCCAGAGGAACATCAGGCCCGCTCGCACCCTGGCTAACATCGTGGAGAAGCTCAGAGCGCTGAAGGTGACACAGCCAGAGGAGGGGTTTTACTGTCAGGAACACGAGGAGAAGCTGAAACTGTTCTGTGAAGATGAAGAGAGAGCCATTTGTCTGGTGTGTGGCATGTCCAGAGCTCACAAGATGCACAGTGTGATCCCAATAAAGGAGGCAGCCCAGATATACAAGGTACTGGATCACTGCCACTGACACAGACAGGGAGGGAAGAGGGACAGGGGGTAAGTAACAGAGTGAGAGGGGGGCTTGTTGGATGAGGAAGGGGAGGGCTGCAGGGAGTGGGGGAGGGATGGGGAGAGGGAGGTGGAGAGGGTTGAGGGGAGGGGAAGGTTGATGGAGGAGGGGAATGGACCTGGAGGAGGATAATTGCAACAGGCGGAATTAACACAAAGTTTCTCCTAAATTTCTTAATCCTTTCATCCCAAACATTGAGAGTGACCAATCCTGGGAATATCTCCTTCCCTCCTTCACCAGTGTGAGTGGATTTAAAAACAGCAAACTCCTCCAGAAGGTGCCGTTAGCGGGTGTTCCCTTTCACAACCCTCTTTGTGTCCTTTCTGTCTGCCAGAACAAGTTAGAAACATCATTGGAGACTCTGCAGAAGCAAATGGACCTCAGTCTTCACAGGAAAAGAGAAGGAGAGGATGGCATTTCACAGATGAAGGTAGGAGAGTGTCCTTTAGGCTTTGTGTAATGTTCCCTGTGTTTGTCATTGAGAGTGAGTGAGCTTCTCACACAGTGAGAGAGAGGGAGAGAGTTTTACTGAATAAAATGCTGGGGTCCAAATCACATTGCAGCTGCTCCCTGAACTGGACTGTAAGGGAGCGTCTGTAAATTGCAAAATATGGCAACAATGTATAAAGGTCTAATTTTATCACTGCACCCAATCTCAACAATTGACAAAATGAATCCAGTCAGTAACTCATTCCCTGACATCCATTATCCTATATATAAACCATCTGAACCCCTCGATTGGATTCCAGTCTGTAACTCACTCCCAGGTATCCATTATTCTATACATAAACCATCCGAACCCCTCGGTTGGATTCCAGTCGGTAACTCACTCCCAGGTATCCATTATTCTATATATAAACCATCTGAACCCCTCGATTAGATTCTCGTCTGTAACTCACTCCCAGGTATCCAGTATTCTGTATAAAAACCAGCTGAACCTCTCGATTAGATTCCAGGCTGTAACCCACTCCCAGGTATGCATTACTCTATATAAAAACCATCTGAACCCCTCAATTAGATTCCAGTCTGTAACCCACTCCCAGGTATGCATTACTCTATATAAAAACCATCTGAACCCCTCGATTAGATTCCAGTCTGTCAGTGACTCCCGGTTATTCATTTTTCTGTATATAAAACATTTGAGCCCTTGATTAGATTCCAGTCTGTAATTAACTCCCAGGTAAACATTGATCCATGTATAAATTTGAACCCCTCAATTAGTTTTCTCTCAGTAACTCACTCCTTGCTCTCTTATATTTTATCAGAAACCATTGGTATAATTTTACTGTGTTCAGCTGTAACTCACTCCCACACACCGAATATTCCATCAAACAGCTGATCGTGCAGTGAATGGGCAGAGGCCAGGGACACTGGGATTACAGACATTGTTTATTCCGCTCTGTATTCAATCTGTTCCAGACTGAAGTTGAGAGACTGAGAAATGAAATCCGCAGTGAATTTGAAAAGATGCACAAGTTCCTGTTTGAGAAGGAAGAGCTGATGAAAACAGAGTTGGAGCGAAAAAGCAATAAAATATTTGAGGAAATGGAGAACAATTTAAAGAAAACCTTGGATGAAATGTCTTCTGTTGAAGGAGCAATAAGAGATCTTCAATCCAGGCTGGAGATACAAGAGGCTCCAGAGTTCCTCAAGGTACAAAACCTCTTTGCCTTGTCCAGGAGAACATTGCGGGACTGAGGGCTGACACACTGACCTTTAACCTCTGGGCCTGGGTTTGGCCTCAGTCTGATTGGGTGGATGATTATCTCTTGCTGCTGTCAGTGAGGGTGCAGTGGGAGATGGGGTGAGGTAATCTCAGTGTGATTCCTATACACAGTGTAACCACAGCACTGAGTGATGTTTGGATTCAGAGAGAACTGGGCTGGGAGCTGGAGGGATTTACACTGGGGCAGATGGGGCTGTTCTGAGGATGGGGTTAAGGGGCATTGTTGAAGTGTAGAAGGTAGATCTTTATTGTGCTGCGGGTTCTGCTGTTCCTGACCCTGCAAACGCTTGATTCAACTGAAGACACAGCCAGCAATGGGGTTGGGATTGAAATCGAGGATTCAGAGAAGACACAAATTAGAGGAGTGCAGATGTCTCCGAGCGTTGTGGAGCTGGAGGAGATCACAGAGACAGAGAGGAGTGAGGCCAGGGAGGAATTTGAAAACCAGGATGAGAATGTTTTCAATGAATACGTTGTTGAGCTGGGAGCCAGTGGAGGTCACCAAGCACCGGGGTGATGGGGGCTACAATCAGATAGATAAGAATGTAAGCTGCTGAGGACAGGACATCCAGCTGGACATGGGCACCGGGAGGGGTGGTTGGGTGATCAGGAATATTTGGGAATAGGATAGAGGGACACAAGAGATGGGTCACATGGAGATAATGAGCTCAGAGTGGGAATGAAAGGAAAATGGAAATGTTATTTTCTCAATGATTCCTCGGTGTCTCCATTCTGTTCCTCCTGATAATTTCTCCCTGAGTTCGACAGCAACAGATCTTGAACAGGAACATAGAAACAGTGGATTTGGAGCAGAAGTCGGCAATTCAACCCTTCGAGCTGCTTCGCCCATTCAAACACTTCCTGGTCTGAAATCCACCTCCCGATCTGTTCCCCATATCCCCTGAACTCATTTTGTATCAGAAATATGTCTATCTCCTTCTTGAAACCATTTGGGTCAGCATGGTGGCACAATAGTTAGCACTGCTGCCTCACAGTGCCAGGGACCCGGGTTTGATTCCTGACTTGGGTGACTGTCTGTGTGGAGTCTGCTTGTTCTCCCCGTGTCCATATGGGTTTCCTCCAGGTTCTCCGGTTTCCCCCCACAGTCCGAAAGATGTGCTGGTTTGGTGAATTGGCTACGCTAAATACTCCCTCAGTGTACATAAACTGATGCAGGAGTGTGGCGATGAGAGGATTTTCACAGTAACTTCATCGCAATGTAAGCTTACTTATGATGCAAATATACTTTAAAACTTTTACTTTAATGATTCCGACTCCACCGCGCCACGGGGCAGCGAGTTACACAGATTTACCCCCCTCTGCGAGAAGTCGTTCCTCCTCATCTCAGTTTTAAATCTACCGCCACTCAACCTATACCTGTGACCCCTTGTTCTAATCAGACTCAATAATATCTATTCTGTTTCTGTCCCCTCAGGATATACAAGACCTTGTGAAGAGGTGAGCAGATTTAAAGGAACAGTTTTGCGATGTGATCGCTGCTGTCTCTCTCACACAGACTGATTTGTGGACCTGTTTTTACAGGAGTCAGATGGAGTTTCACGAGGCTGGAACTGTCTCCACTCAGTTACCTGTGGGTATCGATGGTGGACCATTCAAATACATCAATGTGTGGAGGGAAATGAGAGCAGTGATTTCACCAGGTATCATTCTCTGTATATTGCCATCTCCGTACTGTTATCCACGTGACTAATGGGCTTTGACACACTGATGGAATGACCATAAGAAAGAAGAGCAGCAGTGATCCAGCCCAGTGAACCTGCTCTGTTTTTGGATCAGATTATGACTGATCTGCTTGTGGCCTTCACTCTACTTACCCTCCGTACCCCACATAACCCTTAACCCCCTTGTTGATCAAAAATCTATCCAACTCAGCCTTGTAGTCAATGAGGCAGCCTCCACTGCTCTCTCTGTGGAAGAGAATTCCAAAGACTAATGACCCTCTCAGAGGAGAAATTCCTCCTCATCGCCGTCTTATATCACCCTTTTATTGAAGCTTTGCTGCCTCGATCTAGATTTCCCCAGGAGATGAAACACCCTCCCAGCATCTACCCTGTCAAAGGGACCCCCTCAGAATCTCACATGTTTCGAGAAGATCACCTCTTATTCTTCTAAACTTCAATGAGTTTTGACCCAACTTGCTCAACCTTTCCTCAGGAGACAATCCCTTCATCTTAGGAATCAACCTCGTGAAGCTTCTCTGAACTGCGTCCAATGAAAGTATCTCCCTCCTGATGTAAGGTGACCAAATCTGTACACAATACTCAAGCTGCAGTTTCACCAGTGAACACAGGAGGAGATCATTCGGCCCATTGTGTTCCTGCTAGCTCACTGTAGAATGCTGTAGATTTATGTGTCATTCCAGAATCTGGAGTGGGATTTCCAGACTGACACACCCAGCGCCGCACTGAGGAAGTGCGGCAGTGTTGGAGGAGCCGTCTTTCAGCTGAGACTTCACACCTTCTCAGTTGGAGGTCAATGATTCCGTGGCATGGGTTTGAAGAAGAGTTGGAGAGCTCTCCCCCCTTGTCCTGCCTGAGATCTCCGAGGTGGTGGTATGGCTGGAGGAGTTTCCAGAGATACAGAGAGGGGAGTCTGTGGAGACACGGGATTGAGAATTTTAATTTGAAGCATTCCTGTACCAAGGAAGTGTTGTGGCGCAGTGGGTAGCATCCCTGCCTGTGAGCCAGCAGCTCCGGATTTGAGTCCCAATTCAGGACATAGTGGCCATGGAAGGTGCGTTCATAATGTGGCCGACACAGGTAGAGTCTCAATTTGCAAAATCCCACCTACAGCTGGCAGTAAGAGTGGGAGAGAATCCTGGTCAGCCACACTTGATGTGCCCCTGGAGCTATAAGCCCCTGGTGACAGACCGAGTGACTCGGTACAGAAACAACAAACATTGCTGGGTCAGAATCCGATACTGTCTGTACACGTCTCTGATTCACTCCGATTTTTCTTATAGTAACAGCTTCCCATTTATGTTCCCTCCCAGTTCCAGCATCTCTCACCCTGGATCCAGACACAGCTTACGAGCAACTCATCATTTCCCAGGATCTGAGCAGTGTGAGGTTCGGAAATGAGAATAAAGATCTTCCTGATAATCCAGAAAGATTTGAATTATACTGTTATGTTTTGAGCTGCCAGAGTTTCACATCAGGGAGACATTACTGGGAGGTGGGACTTGGAAACAAGATACACTGGATTGTGGGTGTCTGCAGAGAGTCTGTCAACAGGAAAGCAAATATCACACGTTCACCTGAGAATGGATTCTGGGTCATCGGCCGGTATCCTCAGTGCAAATCATTGAAAATCCCGGATGTCATCTCCCAGCTGAAAGTGAAACCCCGGAAGTTAGGAATTTACCTGGATTATGAGGGGGGCCAGGTGTCATTTTACGATGCTGAGGACATGTCTCACCTGTACACATTCACTGACACATTCACCGAGAAACTCTACCCCATCTTTAATCCTTGTAGGAATGACTATGGTGATAACTCTCAGCCACTCACACTGCTCACTCGCTAACACACTCAGACATGGTTTTTGATGTCAGGATGGTGCTGTGTGCTGTCTAACCCACTGCCCAAGCAAGTCACATTGTCCCAATTCTCTGCTGCGCGATATTGGGGGGTGTGGCCGGGTGTTTGAGTGTGTTTGCAGTTTGGAGTTTACTGTAAAGTTAACTCAGCTTCTCAAACTGTCCCGTTCTCAATCTGTGACAAACCCAGACACATTGGGCTGTAATAAAATGAATTGTGGTAACTGTGCCCAGTCCCGAACAGTTCATTGTAAAGCCATTTCCATTTGCTCCATTTAATAAAGGTTTTATTTGCAGACTGGACTGTGCAGATTGTTGATTCAGAGAATATGTAGAATGAATTAGGAATAAGAATATCAGAATAGGTTCTGGAGGAGGACACATCAACATCAACTCCACTTTCCCACCCTATCCCTTCACTCCCTTTGTAGACAAGAAGATATCGATCTCTGGGTTGAATATTCTCGCTGACAGCTCACCGAGGTAGAGAATCCCAAAGATTCACAACTCTCTCTGAGTGAAGACATTTCTCCTCGTCTCAGTCTTAAATGGCTGCCCCCTTATCCTGATTCTGTGACTCCGAGTTCTAGAGCAGTCTCAGCATCGACTCTGTCAGGATCCCGAACAATTGTGTCTGTCTCAATAAGATCACCCCTTATTCTTCTAAACTTTAAAGATTACAGATCCATTGTACTCACTCTCTCTATTCTCCTCGTGTCTGCGTGGGTTTCCTCCGGGTGCTCCGGTTTCCTCCCACAGCCCAAAGATGTGCGGGTTAGGTTGATTGGCCAGGTTAAAAATTGCCCCTTAGAGTCCTGGGATGCATAGGTTCGAGGGATTAGCGGGTAAAATGTGTGGGGGTAGGGCCTGGGTGGGATTGTGGTCGGTGCGGACTCGATGGGCCGAATGGCCTCCTTCTGCACTGTAGGGTTTCTATGACTCTCTCCTCATATAGAACAACCCTTTCACCCCAAGAATCTATTCAGTGAACCTTCATTGCAGCCTTTGAGGTAAGTCTAGGTTTCCTTAGGTAAGGAGACTAAAACTGTGCCCAGTCCCCCAACTGTGACCACACCCAGTCGCTGTTTCATTGCAGCAAGACTTATACTCTTATACATCAGCCCCATTGTAATAAAGGCGAACATAACATTTACCGTCCTAATTGCTCACTGTATCTGCTTGTTAACTTTCTCTGCTTCACCCCAAATCCCTCTGACTCCCAACATTTACAAGTCTCCCATCTTTCAAATAAATTATCCTGATATCCTCATCGAGTCATAGTGGTTTACAGCATGGAAACAGGCCCTTCGGCCCAACTTGTCCATGCCGTCCAGATTTTAACCACTCACCTAGTCCCAATTACCCTCATCCTGATGGGCACTTTCCCCATGTTGGCTGGATGGGCTTTACATGGAGCAGCCCCGCCATCTGCTGGCAGTGCTGTGAATGGCCACTTGCTCTGTCAGCTGCCTTTAAACTGGAGGCTGGATTTAGTGAGGCCGTCAATATAAGATAGTCATTAACAAATCCAATCGGGAATTCGAGACCAACATCTTTACCCAGAGAGTGGTTAGAATGAGGAACTCCCTCCCATTCAAGGAGATCAGGAATGGGGAAGGGGTTTGATGTGGGAAATTTCTCACAAATCAATCCAGTTTCACGATAGTCGAGACTTAGACACTGAGAGGGTTAATAGCAAAGGGTTAAATGATTCTGGAAACAAGATTGTAGGCTAATGAGAGAATAGATTACACACATGTGAATGTAGTAGGAGAGTTAAACAAGTAATTATGATTTAAACATATATGCTGATATTTTAAATGTATTTTAAGTGTTGTATGAATTATTCACTTCAGCCGAAGGCAGGTAACCGCAAGGTATGATGGGAAAGGTGAATAGTTCAGAACCAAAGGCCTGGGAATCCTGCACTTTGCAAAATTCATCTCCGGAAGTTTCTTATGTCGCAACACATGTTGCAATTTTATGAATCGGTGTTTTCCTTGTCCAGACTCGAGATGGAAATGTGCCCGGATGCCGGCACACCTGTCTATCCAGTTTGGCAATGATTGGGTGGAAACATTAACTTTGACCCCTATAGTGAGTGTCTCGGGTAACCTGGCAATGGGGAGGTGGCTTTAGCCAAGATAGGAGTTAGTGTCTGGATTTCATGGACAAATAAGACATCATTCTGCTGGATGGTGAGATGCAATTGGCTGAGGTACATGACAGGTATTATTATTGATATGTGTATCTTAAATATGATTAATTTTAAGCTAATGTAAGGCAAGAATGATTGATAAGAAAACCTATAATTGTTCTGTTTAGAATTGTAAAGGTCAGATCTATTCGGAGAGTTCTGGCTGCTCGATCCGAGAGCTGACTCCACCCTCTGATGATCTCCGAGCAGCTGCTAATTAAATAAAGTTACATCTTTGGTTCAGAAACACTGTCTCCGTGAGTCTTGGATTGTCTTAAGTTTTCCTGACAGTTCTGGTCACCTCGGGTCCCTCACAACAGTCTTAAAATAGAGAGAGAGGCTCCGTGCCCAGCAGTTCAGTGCTGTACTCACTGTGACTGGGTTTGGTGAGGGGTTCCAGACCCTTGTTTCAGCTGAAGCAATATTTTAAAGTGGGGGCTGGATGGCAGTATATGTGCTCACAGTGACACCCAGTGGCAGGCAATGGAAAGGCACATTGCACAGAGTGTTCAACAAGAGGCTGATTCACTACCTCCCATTGCGTGCTGCCACCCCAGTCGAATATCCTTCTCACCAGCATTACTGTCTCAGTAACATGTCTCACAAGATGATTGCAGACTGTCGGGGAGACAATAGCAGATTCAGCATCACGATTTGTTGAAACGGAACATGAACAAACTGATGGAGCAGGAGGTGAGCAGGAATTTAAAGATGTTATTGTGCAGTCGATGTCCCAGTTCCTGGTGTGTTAATGTGATCCAGTGAGCTGACAGAGGCTGTCCATTCAACACTCTCCAGTAACTGGAGGCTCAGCCCAGGTAGGGTGTGAGAGTGTGTGTGTGAGAGTGAGTGTGTGTGTGTGTGTGTGTGTGTGTCTGTGAGTAGGTCTCTGACTGGGACTGATGATTCATACATACAATCCCTGCAGTGCAGAATGAGGCCATTTGGCCCATCGAGCCTGCACCAGCAACAATCCCATCCAGGCCTGATCCGCAGGACGCCGCATATTTACCCTGATAATCCCCCTGACACTAAGGTGCAATTTAACAGGGCAAATCCCCCTGGTCCACACAGCTTTGGAGTGTGGGAGGAAACCGCAGCACTTGTAGGAAAACCCCGCAATCACGGGGAGAATGTGCAAACTCCACACAGACAGTGACCCGAGCTGGGAATTGAACCCAGGTCCCTGGCGCTGTGAGGCAGCCGTGCTAACCACTGTACCACCCGTAGGACTCCCGTCAGGACGCTTTGCAACAGAGACACTTTGATTCAGTCTGAGCCAACAAACAAATTACATTTATATAGCGCCTTTCATGCAGTGAAACATCCAGAGGGACAGGGACGGAAATCAGACAAAAATAATTGAGGCTGAATGTGATCTTCCAGAGCCAATCTCCCCACAGCGAGATAATGTGCAGCAACTGAGGAATGAGAAGCTGGAACACAGGATTGTTCCTGTTCATTGAGTTAATGATAACCCCAAAGCCCAGATAGAAACAAATCCAATCTTTAACCGGGGAGGGTGCCTGGATTGTGGAGGGAGATCAGTCCTGGGAGCCGGAGGAGAAACCTTCCTCACCGCTCTCCACTGATGTCCCAGTTTCAGCATCCCGGATCCTGGATTCTGATCCCAGTTTGCAGAGTAAAGGGGCGAAGGAATTTGCAAAGTCAGAGGCATCAAAAGTTATTTATTGAAGAATTGACGGGGGTGTGGGGGTTAACATGGAAGTTGGATAAAGGAGAACCAGTGGACGTGATTTATTTAGATTTCCAGAAGGCCTTTGACAAGGAGCCACGTAGGAGACTTAAATCAGTCAAGAGCCCATGGTGTTAAGGGCAAGATCCTGGCATGGAGAGAGGATTGGCTGACTGACAGAAGGCAGAGAGTGGGGATAAAGGGGTCTTTCTCAGGATGGCAGCCGGTGACTAGTGGTGTGCCTCAGGGGTCAGTGCTGGGAATCCAACTTTTCACAATATACAGGAACAATTTGGAGGAAGGAATTGAAGGCACTGTTGCTAAGTTTGCAGATGATACAAAGATATGCAGAGGGACAGGTCGTATTGAGGAAGCAGGGAGGCTGTAGAAGGACTTGGACAGGTTAGGAGAGTGGGCAAAGAAGTGGCAGATGGAATACAATGTGGAAAAGTGTGAGGTTACGCACTTTGGAAGGAGGAATGGAGGCACAGACTATTTTCTAAATGGGAAAATGCTTCGGAAATCAGAAACACAAAGGGACTTGGGAGTCCTTGTTCAAGATTCTCTTAAGGTTAACGTGCAGGTTCAGTCGGCAGTTTGGAAAGCAAGTGCAATGTTAGCATTCATGTCGAGAGGGCTAGAATACAAGAGCAGGGATGGACTTCTGAAGCTGTATAAGGCTCTGATCAGACCCCATTTGGAGTATTGTGAGCATTTTTGGGCCCCATACCTAAGGAAGGATGTGCTGGTCTTGGAAAGGGTCCAGAGGAGGTTCACAAGAATGATCCCTGGAATGAAGAGCTTGTCGTATGAGGAACGGTTGAGGGCTCTGTACTCATTGGAGTTTAGAAGGATGAGGGGGGATCTTATTGAAACTTACAGGATGTTGCGAGGCCTGGATAGAGTGGACGTGGAAAAGATGTTTCCACCAGTAGGAAAAACTAGAACAGAGAGCAGAACCTCAGGCTAAAGGGACGATCCTTTAAAGCAGAGATGAGGAGGAATTTCTTCAGCCAGAGGGTGGTGAATCTGTGGAACTCTTTGCCGCAGAAGGCCGTGGAGGCCGGGTCATTGAGTGTCTTTAAGACAGAGGTAGACAAGTTGTTGATTAATAAGGGAATCAGGGATTATGGGGAAAAGGCAGGAGAATGGGGATGAGAAAAGTATCAGTCATGATTGAATGGCGGAGCAGACTCGATGGGCCGAGTGGCCTAATTCTGCTCCTATGTCTTATGGTCAGATTGTGACGGGCGTGGAGTGAGGATAGGGAGGGTCTCAGAGATGAGATGGAATTGAAAAGGTTTTGGGGATGAGAAAGAGGAGAGAAACCAGAGAAAGATGTGGGGGTGGAGGGGCAGTATTTGATCAGTGGGCTGGGGGAGGGGGGGGATTGGGTCAGGGGGCTGGGGGAGGGGGGATTGGGTCAGGGGGCTGGGGGAGGGGGGATTGGGTCAGGGGGCTGGGGGAGGGGGGATTGGGTCAGTGGGCTGGGGGAGGGGGGATTGGGTCAGTGGGCTGGGGGAGGGGGGATTGGGTCAGGGGGCTGGGGGAGGGGGGATTGGGTCAGTGGGCTGGGGGAGGGGGGATTGGGTCAGTGGGCTGGAGGAGGGGGGATTGGGTCAGTGGTCTGGGGGGATTGGGTCAGTGCGCTGGGGGGAGGAGGGATTGGGTCAGTGGGCTGAGGGAGGAGGGATTGGGTCAGTGGGCTGGGGGAGGGGGGATTGGGTCAGTGGGCTGGGGGGGGGGGGATTGGGTCAGGGGGCTGGGGGAGGGGGGATTGGGTCAGTGGGCTGGGGGAGGGGGGATTGGGTCAGTGGGCCGGGGGAGGGGGGATTGGGTCAGTGGGCTGGGGGGGGGGGGATTGGGTCAGGGGGCTGGGGGAGGGGGGATTGGGTCAGTGGGCTGGGGGAGGGGGGATTGGGTCAGTGGACTGGGGGAGGGGGGATTGGATCAGGGGGCTGGGGGAGGGGGGATTGGGTCAGTGGGTTGGGGGAGGGGGGATTGGGTCAGGGGGCTGGGGGAGGGGGGATTGGGTCAGGGGGCTGGGGGTGGGGGGAGTGGGTCAGTGGGCTGGGGGAGGGGGGATTGGGTCAGGGGGCTGGGGGAGGGGGGATAGGGTCAGTGGGCTGGGGTAGGGGGGATTGGGTCAGTGGGTTGGGGGAGGGGGGATTGGGTCCGGGGGTTGGGGGAGGGGGGATTGGGTCCGGGGGCTGGGGGAGGGGGGATTGGGTCCGGGGGCAAGGGGAGGGGGGATTGGGTCCGGGGGCTGGGGGAGGGGGGATTGGGTCCGGGGGCTGGGGGAGGGGGGATTGGGTCAATGGGGTGGGGGAGGGGGGATCGGGTCAGGGGGCTGGGGGAGGGGGGATCGGCTCAGTGGGCTGCGGGAGGGGGGATCGGGTCAGGGGGCTGGGGGAGGGGGGATCGGGTCGGTGGGCCGGGGGAGGGGGGATCGGGTCGGTGGGCCGGGGGAGGGTGGATCGGGTCGGTGGGCCGGGGGAGGGGGTTTGGGTCGGTGGGCCGGGGGAGGGGGGATTGGGTCAGTGGGCTGGGGGAGGGGGGATTGGGTCAGTGGGCTGGAGGAGGGGGGATTGGGTCAGGGGGCTGGGGGAGGGGGGATCGGGGCTGGGGGAGGGGGGATCGGGTCAGGGGGCTGGGGGAGGGGGGATCGGGGCTGGTGGAGGGGGGATCGGGTCAGTGGGCTGGGGGAGGGGGGATTGGGTCAGTGGGCTGGGGGAGGGGGGATTGGGTCAGGGGGCTGGGGGAGGGGGGATTGGGTCAGTGGGCTGGGGGAGGGGGGAATGGGTCAGGGGGCTGGGGGAGGGGGGATTGGGTCAGGGGGCTGGGGGAGGGGGGATTGGGTCAGGGGGCTGGGGGAGGGGGCAGGCGGTCAGGAGCAGAGACAGCTGAAAGAATGGTCTCAATCTTAACTGAGAAATTGCTGAGTTCCTCACAAGTGTTGGGATTGAGGGGGGAGAGGGGGGTTTTAAGGAATGTGTTTGTAGAGGGGAAAGGGAGAATGTTCTAAAGCTGACTTTATAAAGTGAAAAAGGCTCCAGATACAATAAAGGGCTCAGTTTGATTGGATTACAGAATTCCTGGCACTGAGAGTGTCTCTGATCACGTGAAGTCAAATCCAGGAAGTGCAGCTCGGAACAAGAACTGAAAGTGAAAGAGGTGGAACAGGGAAGAGAGACAGAGAGAGACTCTGAGCACTGGGATGGCATCTCCGGATCTCACCCAGGAACTAACCTGCCCCATCTGCCTGGAGATATTCACCCAGCCCGTGTCTCTGGAATGTGAACATCACTTCTGCAGGAGCTGCATCTCCCAGAGTTGGGAGAAGGTCCCGGGAGATGTTTCCTGCCCCCAGTGTCGACAGGTCTTCACCCAGAGGAACATCAGGCCCGCTCGCACCCTGGCTAACATCGTGGAGAAGCTCAGAGTGCTGAAGGTGACACAGCCAGAGGAGGGGTTTTACTGTCAGGAACACGAGGAGAAGCTGAAACTGTTCTGTGAAGATGAAGAGAGAGCCATCTGTCTGGTGTGTGGCATGTCCAGAGCTCACAGGATGCACAGTGTGATCCCAATAAAGGAGGCAGCCCAGATATACAAGGTACTGGATCAGTGCCACTGACACAGACAGGGAGGGAAGAGGGACAGGGGAGTAAGTAACAGAGTGAGAGGGGGGCTTGTTGGATGAGGGAGGGGAGGGATGGGGAGAGGGAGGTGGAGAGGGTTGAGGGGAGGGGAAGGTTGATGGAGGAGGGGAATGGACCTGGAGGAGGATAATTGCAACAGGCGGAATTAACACAAAGTTCCTCCTAAATTTCTTCATCCTTTCATCCCAAACATTGAGAGGGACCAATCCTGGGAATATCTCCTTCCCTCCTTCACCAGTGTGAGTGGATTTAAACACAGCAAACTCCTCCAGAAGGTGCCGTTAGCGGGTGTTCCCTTTCACAACCCTCTTTGTGTCCTTTCTGTCTGCCAGAACAAGTTAGAAACATCATTGGAGACTCTGCAGAAGCAAATGGACCTCAGTCTTCACAGGAAAAGAGAAGGAGAGGATGGCATTTCACAGATGAAGGTAGGAGAGTGTCCTTTAGGCTTTGTGTAATGTTCCCTGTGTTTGTCATTGAGAGTGAGTGAGCTTCTCACACAGTGAGAGAGAGGGAGAGAGTTTTACTGAATAAAATGCTGGGGTCCAAATCACATTGCAGCTGCTGCCTGAACTGGACTGTAAGGGAGCGTCTGTCAATTGCGAAATATGGCAACAATGTATAAAGGTCTAATTTTATCACTGCACCCAATCTCAACGATTGACAAAATAAATCCAGTCAGTAACTCATTCCCTGAAATTCATTATCCTATATATAAACCATCTGAACCCCTCCATTAGATTCCAGCCTGTAACTCACTCCCAGGTATCCATTATTCTACATATAAACCATCTGAACCCCTCAATTAGATTCCAGTCTGTTTCTCTCTCCCAGGTATGCATTATTCTATATATAAACCATCAGAATGTCTTGATTTGATTCCAGTCTGTAACTCATTCCCAGGTATCCATTGTTCTTTATGTAAACCATCCAAAACCCTCGGTTATATTCTAGTCTGTAACCCACTCCCAGATTTCCATCATTCTATATATAACCATCTAAACCTCTCGATTAGATTCCAGTCTGTAACCCATTCCCTGGTATCCATTATTCTATATATAAACCATCTGAACCCCTCGATTAGATTCCAGTCTGTAATTCACTCCCAGGTATCCATTATTCTATATATAAACCATCTGGACCCCTCGATTAGATTTCAATTTATAACTCACTCCCAGGTATACATTATTCTACATATAAATCGTCTGAACCCCTCAATTAGATTGCAGTCTGTAACTCATTCCCAGGTATCCATTATTCTATATATAAACCATCCAAACCCCTCGGTTAGATTCTGGTCTGTAACTCACTCCCAGGTATCCATTATTCTATATATAAACCATCTGAACCCCTTGATTAGATTCCAGTCTGTAACTCACTCCCAGGTATCCATTATTCTATATATAAACGATCCGAACCCCTCGGTTGGATTCTAGTCTGTAAGCCACTCCCAGGTATCCATTATTCTATATATAAACATCTGAACCCCTCAAATAGATTCCAGTCTGTAACCCAATCCAAGGTATCCATTATTCTTTATAAAAACCATCTGAACCCCTCGATTAGATTCCAGTCTGTCAGTGATTCCCGGTTATTCATTTTTCTATATATAAACCATTTGAACCCTTGATGAGATTCCAGTCTGTAATTAACTCCCAGGTAAACATTGATCCATGTATAAATTTGAACCCCTCGATTAGTTTTCTCTCAGTAACTCACTCCTTGCTCTCTTATATTTTATCATAAACCATTGGTATAATTTTACTGTGTTCAGCTGTAACTCACTCCCACACGCCGAATATTCCATCAAACAGCTGATCGTGCAGTGAATGGGCAGAGGCCAGGGACACTGGGATTACAGACATTGTTTATTCCGCTCTGTATTCAATCTGTTCCAGACTGAAGTTGAGAGACTGAGAAATGAAATCCGCAGTGAATTTGAAAAGATGCACAAGTTCCTGTTTGAGAAGGAAGAGCTGATGAAAATAGAGTTGGAGCGAAAAAGCAATAAAATATTTGAGGAAATGGAGAACAATTTAAAGAAAACCTTGGATGAAATGTCTTCTGTTGAAGGAGCAATAAGAGATCTTCAATCCAGGCTGGAGATACAAGAGGCTCCAGAGTTCCTCAAGGTACAAAACCTCTTTGCCTTGTCCAGGAGAACATTGCGGGACTGAGGGCTGACACACTGACCTTTAACCTCTGGGCCTGGGTTTGGCCTCAGTCTGATTGGTTGGATGATTATCTCTTGCTGCTGTCAGTGAGGGTGCAGTGGGAGATGGGGTGAGGTAATCTCAGTGTGATTCCTATACACAGTGTAACCACAGCACTGAGTGATGCTTGGATTCAGAGAGAACTGGGCTGTGAGCTGGAGGGATTTACACTGGGGCAGATGGGGCTGTTCTGAGGATGGGGTTAAGGGGCATTGTTGAAGTGTAGAAGGTAGATCTTTATTGTGCTGCGGGTTCTGCTGTTCCTGACCCTGCAAACGCTTGTTTCAACTGAAGACACAGCCAGCAATGGTGTTGGGATTGAAATCGAGGATTCAGAGAAGACACAAATTAGAGGAATGCAGATGTCTCCGAGCGTTGTGGAGCTGGAGGAGATCACAGAGACAGAGAGGAGTGAGGCCAGGGAGGAATTTGAAAACAAGGTTGAGAATGTTTTCAATGAATACGTTGTTGAGCTGGGAGCCAGTGGAGGTCACCAAGCACCGGGGTGATGGGGGCTACAATCAGATAGATAAGAATGTAAGCTGCTGAGGACAGGACATCCAGCTGGACATGGGCACCGGGAGGGGTGGTTGGGTGATCAGGAATATTTGGGAATAGGATAGAGGGACACAAGAGATGGGTCACATGGAGATAATGAGCTCAGAGTGGGAATGAAAGGAAAATGGAAAAGCTATTTCCTCGGTGTCTCCATTCTGTTCCCCCCTCATAATTTCTCCCTGAGATTTACAGCAACAGATCTTTAACCTGAGCTCAGGAACAGAGGAATTAGGAGCAGGAGTCGGCAATTCAGCCCTTCGATCCTGCTCCGCCATTCAATCAGATCATGGCTGATCTCTCCCTGGTCCCAAATCCACCTCCCCACCTGATCCCCGTATCCCTTTAACCTGTTTTTTTATCAGAAATATATCCATCTCCTTCTTGAAACTATTTAATGATTCCGACTCCACCGCGCCACGGGGCAGCGAGTTACACAAATTTACCCCCCTCGGCGAGAAGCCGTTCCTCCTCATCTCAGTTTTAAATCTACCGCCTCTCAACCTATACCTGTGACCCCTTGTTCTAATCTGACTCAATAATATCCATTCTGTTTCTGTCCCCTCAGGATATACAAGACCTTGTGAAGAGGTAAGCAGATTTAAAGGAACAGTTTTGCGATGTGATCGCTGCTGTCTCTCTCACACGGACTGATTTGTGGACCTGTTTTTACAGGAGTCAGATGGAGTTTCACGAGGCTGGAACTGTCTCCACTCAGTTACCTGTGGGTATCGATGGTGGACCATTCAAATACATCAATGTGTGGAGGGAAATGAGAGCAGTGATTTCACCAGGTATCATTCTCTGTATATTGCCATCTCCGTACTGTTATCCACGTGACTAATGGGCTTTGACACACTGATGGAATGACCATAAGAAAGAAGAGCAGCAGTGATCCAGCCCAGTGAACCTGCTCTGTTTTTGGATAAGATTATGACTGATCTGTTTGTGGCCTTCACTCTACTTACCCCCCCTCCCCACCCCACATAACCCTTAACCCCCTTGTTGATCAAAAATCTATCCAACTCAGCCTTGTAGTCAATGAGGCAGCCTCCACTGCTCTCTCTGTGGAAGAGAATTCGAAAGACTAATGACCCTCTCAGAGGAGAAATTCCTCCTCATCACCATCTTATATCACCCTTTTATTGAAGCTTTGCTGCCTAGATCTAGATTTCCCCAGGAGATGAAACACCCTCCCAGCATCTACCCTGTCAAAGGGACCCCCTCAGAATCTCACATGTTTCAAGAAGATCACCTCTTATTCTTCTAAACTTCAATGAGTTTTGACCAACTTGCTCAACCTTTCCTCAGAAGACAATCCCTTCATCTTAGGAATCAACCTAGTGAAGCTTCTCTGAACTGCGTCCAATAAAAATATCTCCCTCCTGATGTAAGGTGACCAAATCTGTACACAATACTCAAGCTGCAGTTTCACCAGTGAATACAGGAGGAGATCATTCGGCCCATTGTGTTCCTGCTAGCTCGCTGCAAGACAACTCACCTGCTCGCACTCCTCCACCTTCTCTCTCTCACTCTGCAGATATTTCCTCTTCAGATTTTGATCCCATTCTCTTCGAAAGCTGAGTTTGAATCTGATTCCACCACAGTGCGTTCCACACCCTAAACACTGGCTGTGTGAAAAGGTTTCTCCTCGCGTTACTGTGGCTTCCTTTGTCAATCACGTCTAATTCTCTCTCCTCTGGTTCTCCATCCTTCCACCAATGGGAACAGTTTCTCCTGATCTACTCTGTCCAGCCCCCTCATGAATTTCAACATCTCTTTCTAATCTCCTCTTAGCCATCTCAGCTCCATGTAGAACTGCCTCAGTTTCACCAATTTATCTACATACCTGAAGTTCCTATCCCAGGGACCGTTCTGGTAAATCTTTTCTGCACTGCATTTCATAACTTCACATTCCCAAAGTGTGGCTCCCAGAACTGGACACAATACTCCAGTTCGGACTGAACCAGTGTTTTGTACAGATATAGTATAATCTTCTTGCTTTTTACTCCCTATTCCCTATTAATACAGCTCAGGATGCTCTTGCTTTATTAACCGTGCTCTCAACCTGCCCTGTAATCCGCAGATTGTGAAACGATGCCCTGTACATCAAGGTTTAGTCATTAATATACATCGGGAAGAGGCAGGATCCTAACACTGATCCTGTGGAACCCCCCCCACTGTATATCTCCCCCTCTCTGAAGAAACAGCTGTCCACCACTTCTCTCAGTTCGCTGTCTCTCGATCAGTTTCAGATCCATGTTGCTGCTGTCCTCATTATTCTGTACATTTTCTATCTTTCTGTCTGTTAGCGGCAGGTCAGAGTTCTGTTCGTCAATATTCCTCACAAACTGGTTCCGAGTGAGTTCCACTGGTTTTGAGTGAATACCAATAATTCCACATAGGAGTTGAAGAAGAGTTGGAGAGATCTCCCCTCTGGCCTGAGATCTCAGAGGGGTTGCAGGGCTGGAGGAGGTGACAGAGATACAGAGAGGGGAGGATGTGGAGACACGGGAGTCAGAATATTAAGTTTGAGAAGTTGCAGGGCCAGAACGTGATGTGGGTCTGGGAGTATGGGAGGGGGAATGGGTGAATGGGCCTTGAGCGAATGGAGAGAAATTCCTTCAGATGCTCTGTCCCGGAGGTTCTCCAGTTCCTGGGCTGAGGAAAGTGGGGATGTCCTATCACCTTCTGTACACGTCTCGTGATTCACTCTGTTTTTCTTATAGTAACAGCTTCCCATTTATGTTCTCTTCCAGTTCCAGCATCTCTCACCCTGGATCCAATCACAGCAAACAACCGACTCATCATTTCCCAGGATCAGATCAGTGTGAGGTTTGGGGACAGGGTGCTTCTTATTGTTCCAGATCAACCAAAAAGATTTAATGAAAAATTGTATGTTTTGAGCTGCCAGAGTTTCACATCAGGGAGACATTACTGGGAGGTGGGACTTGGAAACAAGACTGCCTGGATTGTGGGTGTCTGCAGAGAGTCTGTCAACAGGAAAGGAAAGATCATTCCTTCAACTGAGAATGGATTCTGGGTCATCGGCCGGTATCCTCAGTGCAAATCAGAGAAAATCCCGGATGTCATCTCCCAGCTGAAAGTGAAACCCCGGAAGTTAGGAATTTACCTGGATTATGAGGGGGGACAGGTGTCATTTTACGATGCTGAGGACATGTCTCACCTGTACACATTCACTGACACATTCACCGAGAAACTCTACCCCATCTTTAATCCTTGTAATAATGCCTCTGGTGATAACTCTGAGCCACTCACACTGCTCACTCGCTAACACACTCAGACATGGTTTTTGATGTCAGGATGGTGCTGTGTGCTGTCTAACCCACTGCCCAAGCAAGTCACATTGTCCCAATTCTCTGCTGCGCGATATTGGAGGGTGTGGCCGGGTGTTTGAGTGTGTTTGCAGTTGGAGTTTACTGTAAAGTTAACTCAGCTTCTAAAACTGTCCCGTTCTCAATCTGTAACAACCCAGACACATTGGGCTGTAATAAAATGAATTGTGGTAACTGTGCCCAGTCCCGAACAATTCATTGTAAAGCCATTTCCATTTGCTCCATTTAATAAAGGTTTTATTTGCAGACTGGACTGTGCAGATTGTTGATTCAGAGAATGTGCAGAATGAATTAGGAATAAGAATATCAGAATAGGTTCTGGAGGAGGAGACATCAACATCAACTCCACTTTCCCACCCTATCCCTTCACTCCCTTTGTAGACAAGAAGATATCGATATCTGGGTTGAATATTCTCGCTGACAGCTCACCGAGGTAGAGAATCCCAAAGATTCACAACTCTCTCTGAGTGAAGACATTTCTCCTCGTCTCAGTCTTAAATGGCCGACCCCTTATCCTGATTCTGTGACTCCGAGTTCTAGAGCAGTCTCAGCATCAACCCTGTCAGGGTCCCGAACAATTGTGTCTGTCTCAATAAGATCACCCCTTATTCTTCTAAACTTTAAAGATTACAGATCCATTGTACTCACTCTCTCCTCATATCGAACAACCCTTTCACCCCAAGAATCTATTCAGTGAACCTTCATTGCAGCCTTTGAGGTAAGTCTAGGTTTCCTTAGGTAAGGAGACTAAAACTGTGCCCAGTCCCCCAACTGTGACCACACCCAGTTGCTGTTTCATTGCAGCAAGACTTATACTCTTATACATCAGCCCCATTGTAATCAAGGCGAACATAACATTTACCATCCTAATTGTTCACTGTATCTGCTTGTTAACTTTCTCTGCTTCACCCCAAATCCCTCTGACTCCCAACATTTACAAGTCTCCCATCTTTCAAATAAATTATCCTGATATCCTCATTGAGTCATAGAGGTTTACAGCATGGAAACAGGCCCTTCGGCCCAACTTGTCCATGCCGTCCAGATTTTAACCACTCACCTAGTCCCAATTACCCTCATCCTGATTGGCACTTTCCCCATGTTGGCTGGATGGGCTTTACATGGAGCAGCCCCGCCATCTGCTGGCAGTGCTGTGAATGGCCACTTGCTCTGTCAGCTGCCTTTAAACTGGAGGCTGGATTTAGTGAGGCCGTCAATATAAGATAGTCATTAACAAATCCAATCGGGAATTCGAGACCAACATCTTTACCCAGAGAGCGGTTAGAATGAGGAACTCCCTCCCATTCAAGGAGATCAGGAATGGGGAAGGGGTTTGATGTGGGAAATTTCTCACAAATCAATCCAGTTTCACGATAGTCGAGACTCAGACACTGAGAGGGTTAATAGCAAAGGGTTAAATGATTCTGGAAACAAGATTGTAGGCTAATGAGAGAATAGATTACACACATGTGAATGTAGTAGGAGAGTTAAACAAGTAATTATGATTTAAACATATATGCTGATATTTTAAATGTATTTTAAGTGTTGTATGAATTATTCACTTCAGCCGAAGGCAGGTAACCGCAAGGTATGATGGGAAAGGTGAATAGTTCAGAACCAAAGGCCTGGGAATCCTGTACTTTGCAAAATTCATCTCCGGAAGTTTCTTATGTCGCAACACATGTTGCAATTTTATGAATCGGTGTTTTCCTTGTCCAGACTCGAGATGGAAATGTGCCCGGATGCCGGCACACCTGTCTATCCAGTTTGGCAATGATTGGGTGGAAACATTAACTTTGACCCCTATAGTGAGTGTCTCGGGTAACCTGGCAATGGGGAGGTGGCTTTAGCCAAGATAGGAGTTAGTGTCTGGATTTCATGGACAAATAAGACATCATTCTGCTGGATGGTGAGATGCAATTGGCTGAGGTACATGACAGGTATTATTATTGATATGTGTATCTTAAATATGATTAATTTTAAGCTAATGTAAGGCAAGAATGATTGATAAGAAAACCTATAATTGTTCTGTTTAGAATTGTAAAGGTCAGATCTATTCGGAGAGTTCTGGCTGCTCGATCCGAGAGCTGACTCCACCCTCTGATGATCTCCGAGCAGCTGCTAATTAAATAAAGTTACATCTTTGGTTCAGAAACACTGTCTCCGTGAGTCTTGGATTGTCTTAAGTTTTCCTGACAGTTCTGGTCACCTCGGGTCCCCCACAACAGTCTTAAAATAGAGAGAGAGGCTCCGTGGCCAGCAGTTCAGTGCTGTACTCACTGTGACTGGGTTTGGTGAGGGGTTCCAAACCCTTGTTTCAGCTGAAGCAATATTTTAAAGTGGGGGCTGGATGGCAGTATATGTGCTCACAGTGACACCCAGTGGCAGGCAATGGAAAGGCACATTGCACAGAGTATTCAACAAGAGGCTGATTCACTACCTCCCATTGAGTGCTGCCACCCCAGTCGAATATCCATCTCACCAGCATTACTGTCTCAGTAACATGTCTCGCAAGATGATTGCAGACTGACGGGGAGACAATAGCAGATTCAGCATCACGATTTGTTTAAACGGAACATGAACAAACTGATGGAGCAGGTGGTGAACAGGAATTTAAAGATGTTATTGTGCAGTCGATGTCCCAGTTCCTGGTGTGTTAATGTGATCCAGTGAGCTGACAGAGGCTGTCCATTCAACACTCTCCAGTAACTGGAGGCTCAGCCCAGTTAGGGTGTGTGTGTGAGAGTGAGTGTGTGTGTGTATGTGTCTGTGAGTAGGTCTCTGACTGGGACTGATGATTCATACATACAATCCCTGCAGTGCAGAATGAGGCCATTTGGCCCATCGAGCCTGCACCAGCAACAATCCCATCCAGGCCTGATCCGCAGGACGCCGCATATTTACCCTGATAATCCCCCTGACACTAAGGTGCAATTTAACAGGGCAAATCCCCCTGATCCACACAGCTTTGGAGTGTGGGAGGAAACCGCAGCACTTGCAGGAAAACCCTGCAATCACGGGGAGAATGTGCAAACTCCACACAGACAGTGACCCGAGCTGGGAATTGAACCCAGGTCCCTGGCACTGTGAGGTAGCCGTGCTAACCACTGTACCACCCGTAGGACTCCCGTCAGGACGCTTTGCAACAGAGACACTTTGATTCAGTCTGAGCCAACAAACAAATTACATTTATATAGCGCCTTTCATGCAGTGAAACATCCAGAGGGACAGGGATGAAAATCAGACAAAAATAATTGAGGCTGAATGTGATCTTCCAGAGCCAATCTCCCCACAGCGAGATAATGTGCAGCAACTGAGGAATGAGAAGCTGGAACACAGGATTGTTCCTGTTCATCGAGTTAATGATAACCCCAAAGCCCAGATAGAAACAAATCCAATCTTTAACCGGGGAGGGTGCCTGGATTGTGGAGGGAGATCAGTCCTGGGAGCCGGAGGAGAAACCTTCCTCACCGCTCTCCACTGATGTCCCAGTTTCAGCATCCCGGATCCCGGATTCTGATCCCAGTTTGCAGAGGAAAGGGGGGTGGGGGGTGGAGGCGGGGAGGGGAGATGGGGGTGGGAATTTCCAAAGTGAGAGGCATCAAAAGTTATTTATTGAAGAATTGATGGGGATGGGGGTAAGAAGGAAGTTGGATAAAGGACATGTTTTATTTACATTTGCAGAAGGCCTTTGACAAAATGCCGCATAGGAGACTGTTAAGTGAGTTAAGAGCCCATGGTGTTAAGGGCAAGATCCTGGCATGGAGAGAGGATTGGCTGACTGGCAGAAGGCAGAGAGTGGGGATAAAGGGGTCTTTCTCAGGAAGGCAGCAGGTGACTAGTGGTGTGCCTCAGGGGTCAGTGCTGGGACCACAACTTTTCACAATATACAGGAACAACTTGGAGGAAGGAATTGAAGGCACTGTTGCTAAGTTTGCAGATGATACAAAGATATGCAGAGGGACAGGTCGTATTGAGAAAGCAGGGAGGCTGCAGAAGGACTTGGACAGGTTAGGAGAGTGGGCAAAGAAGTGGCAGATGGAATACAATGTGGAAAAGTGTAAGGTTACACACCTTGGAAGGAGGAATGGAGGCACAGACTATTCTCTAAATGGGAAAATGCTTCGGAAATCAGAAACACAAAGGGACTTGGGAGTTCTTGTTCAAGATTCTCTTAAGGTTAATGTGCAGGTTCAATCGGCAGTTAGGAAGGCAAATGCAATGTTAGCATTCATGTCGAGAGGGCTGGAATACAAGAGCAGGGATGGACTTCTGAAGCTGTATAAGGCTCTGGTCAGACCCCATTTGGAGTATTGTGAGCAGTTTTGGGCCCCACACCTAAGGAAGGATGTGCTGGTCTTGGAAAGGGTCCAGAGGAGGTTCACAAGAATGATCCCTGGAATGAAGAGCTTGTCGTCTGAGGAACGGTTGAGGGCTCTGTACTCATTGGAGTTTAGAAGGATGAGGGGGGATCTTATAGAAACTTACAGGATATTGCGAGGCCTGGATAGAGTGGACGTGGAAAAGATGTTTCCACCAGGAGGAAAAACTAGAACAGAGAGCAGAACCTCAGGCTAAAGGGACGATCCTTTAAAACAGAGATGAGGAGGAATTTCTTCAGCCAGAGAGTGGTGAATCTGTGGAACTCTTTGCCACAGAAGGCCGTGGAGGCCGGGTCATTGAGTGTCTTTAAGACAGAGGTAGACAAGTTGTTGATTAATAAGGGGATCAGGGATTATGGGGAAAAGGCAGGAGAATGGGGATGAGAAAAGTATCAGTCATGATTGAATGGCGGAGCAGACTCGATGGGCCGAGTGGCCTAATTCTGCTCCTATGTCTTATGGTCAGAATGTGACGGGCGTGGAGTGAGGATAGGGAGGGTCTCAGAGATGAGATGGAATTGAAAAGGTTTTGGGGATGAGAAAGAGGAGAGAAACTAGAGAAGTATGTGGGGGTGGAAGGGCAGTATTTGATCAGTGGGCTGGGGGAGGGGGGATTCGGTCAGTGGGCAGGGGGAGGGGGGACTGGGTCAGTGGGCTGGGGGAGGGGGGATTGGGTCAGTGGGCTGGGGGAGGGGGGATTGGGTCAGTGGGCTGGGGGGAGGAGGGATCGGGTCAGTGGGCTGGGGGGAGGAGGGATCGGGTCAGTGGGCTGGGGGAGGGGGGATCGGGTCAGTGGGCTGGGGGAGGGGGGATCGGGTCAGTGGGCTGGGGGAGGGGGGATCGGGTCAGTGGTCTGGGGGAGGGGGGATCGGGTCAGGGGGCTGGGGGAGGGGGGATTGGGTCAGTGGGCTGGGGGAGGGGGGATTGGGTCAGGGGGCTGGGGGAGGGGGCAGGAGGTCAGGAGCAGAGACAGCTGCAAGAATGGCCTCAATCTTAACTGAGAAATTGCTGAGTTCCTCACAAGTGTTGGGATTGAGGGGGGAGAGGGGGGTTTTAAGGAGTGTGTTTATAGAGGGGAAAGGGAGAATGTTCTAAAACTGACTTTATAAAGTGAAAAAGGCTCCAGACACAATAAAGGGCTCAGTTTGATTGGATTACAGAATTCCTGGCACTGAGAGTGTCTCTGATCACGTGAAGTCAGATCCAGGAAGTGCAGCTCGGAACAAGAGTTGAGAGTGAAAGAGGTGGAACAGGGAAGAGAGACAGAGAGAGACTCTGAGCACTGGGATGGCATCTCCGGATCTCACCCAGGAACTAACCTGTCCCATCTGCCTGGAGATATTCACCCAGCCCGTGTCTCTGGAATGTGAACATCACTTCTGCAGGAGCTGCATCTCCCAGAGTTGGGAGAAGGTCCCGGGAGATGTTTCCTGTCCCCAGTGTCGACAGGTCTTCACCCAGAGGAACATCAGGAGGGGGGCAGGAGAGACTGGGCTGGGGATGTTTGAGGAGGTGGAGAGTGTTGGGAAGGGGAGATCATTGGGAGAATGTTGTTGGAGGAGGGGAATGGACCTGGAGGAGGATAATTGCAACAGGCGGAATTAACACAAAGTTTCCACTTAATTTCTATATCCTTTCATCCCAAACATTGAGAGGGACCAATCCTGGGAATATCTCCTTCCCTCCTTCACCAGTGTGAGTGGATTTAAAAACAGCAAACTCCGCCAGAAGGTGCCGTTAGCGGGTGTTCCCTTTCACAACCCTCTTTGTGTCCTTTCTGTCTGCCAGAACAAGTTAGAAACATCATTGGAGACTCTGCAGAAGCAAATGGACCTCAGTCTTCACAGTAAAAGAGAAGGAGAGGATGGCATTTCACAGATGAAGGTAGGAGAGTGTCCTTTAGGCTTTGTGTAATGTTCCCTGTGTTTGTCATTGAGAGTGAGTGAGCTTCTCACACAGTGAGAGAGAGGGAGAGAGTTTTACTGAATAAAATGCTGGGGTCCAAATCACATTGCAGCTGCTCCCTGAACTGGACTGTAAGGGAGCGTCTGTAAATTGCAAAACATGGCAACAATGTATAAAGGTCTAATTTTATCACTGCACCCAATCTCAACAATTGATAAAATAAATCTAGTCTGTAACTAATTCCCTGATATCCATTATCCTATGTGTAAACTATCTGAACCCCTCAATTAGATTCCAGTCTGCAACTCACTCCCAGGTATCCATTGTTCTCTATATAAACCATCTGAACCCCTCAATTAGATTCCAGCCTGTAACTCACTCCCAAAGAACAAAGAGCAAAGAACAGTACAGCACAGGAAACAGGCCCTTCTGCCCTCCAAGCCTGTGCCGCTCCTTGGTCCAACGAGACCGATCGTTTGTATCCCTCCATTCCCAGGCTGCTCATGTGACTATCCAGGTAAGTCTTAAACGATGTCAGCGTGCCTGCCTCCACCACCCTACTTGGCAGCACATTCCAGGCCCCCACCACCCTCTGTGTAAAAAACGTCCCTCTGATGTCTGAGTTATACTTCGCCCCTCTCAGCTTGAGCCCGTGACCCCTCGTGATCGTCACCTCCGACCTGGGAAAAAGCTTCCCACTGTTCACCCTATCTATACCCTTCATAATCTTGTATACCTCTATTAGATCTCCCCTCATTCTCCGTCTTTCCAAGGAGAACAACCCCAGTCTAACCAATCTCTCCTCATAGCTAAGACCCTCCATACCAGGCAACATCCTGGTAAACCTTCTCTGCACTCTCTCCAATGCCTCCACGTCCTTCTGGTAGTGCGGCGACCAGAACTGGACGCAGTACTCCAAATGTGGTCTAACCAGCGTTCTATACAGCTGCATCATCAGACTCCAGCTTTTATACTCTATACCCCGTCCTATAAAGGCAAGCATACCATATGCCTTCTTCACCACCTTCTCCACCTGTGTTGCCACCTTCAAGGATTTGTGGACTTGCACACCTAGGTCCCTCTGTGTTTCTATACTCCTGATGACTCTGCCATTTATTGTATAACTCCTCCCTACATTATTTCTTCCAAAATGCATCACTTCGCATTATTTCTTCCAAAATGCATCACTTCGCAGGTATCCATTATTCTATATATAAAGCATCTGAACCCCTTGATTTGATTCCAGTCTGTAACTCACTCCCAGGTATCCCTTATTCTATACATAAACCATCTGAACCCCTCGATTAGATTCCACTCTGTAACTCACTCTGTTTTATGTAAATTCCACCCCCCTTTGTTCATCTGTTTAATGAGTTTGTCCCTCTTCGCCATATATTCATGTATCAGGGACCCCGGGCCCCACTGTCCTTGTCCCGCCATATCATTGATAAGGTTATACTCACCACCCTGGAGTCTGCTATTCTCCTTTCTCACTCTCCCCCTCCTCGGTTTCTCTTATCCGAGTTCGGTGATACCTGTCAGGGGTGATCAGATCCCTCCCTACCACCACTTACACAATATTTTTATGAAGCCGGCTTTCACATGAAGACTTGTCCTTCAACTCTGCCGGTCACTCAGACAGTCTCTATCTATCACTCACATCTGAACATCACACCTCAGGCACCCCTGACACCCATTTCCAGTTCCTAACATCAGCGTGGGAGATTTCTCCTCTTAACAGTCAGTTTAAGGCAGGGTGCCAGAGTCAATTGCCTCCTTGTCCGTCTGTGCTCAGTTCAGACGTCTTTCAGCAGTTCAGACACTCTCTCATCACAGATGATCACCCACTATATTTTGACCCATTTCATCAAGTTCAGTAATCTATTCCGGTGTCCCGGTCGTGGCCATTCGACCAGACCGCAATCAGATTTCCCGGGTTTCGGCACCATTTGTTGAAGGTGAAGATACCTCTGAGTCTATTCGTAGGGCAAAATACATTGGGTTATTTGCACAATTGTGGGAGACCGTCCGATGCTTAACACGGACTCAAACCTCTCAGCAAATACAGGTTAAAAACATATATTTATACCCCCCCCCTGTCACGTTCAGGTTCCCAGGCCTCCCAGGTTCCCAGGCCTCCCAGGTTCCCAGGCCTCCCAGGTTCCCAGGCCTCCCAGGTTCCCAGGCCTCCCAGGTTCCCAGGCCTCCCAGGTTCCCAGGCCTCCCAGGTTCCCAGGCCTCCCAGGTTCCCAGGCCTCCCAGGTTCCCAGGCCTCACAGGTTCCCAGGCCTCCCAGGTTCCCAGGCCTCACAGGTTCCCAGGCCTCACTGGTTCCCAGGCCTCACTGGTTCCCAGGCCTCACTGGTTCCCAGGCCTCACTGGTTCCCAGGCCTCACAGGTTCCCAGGCTGTGGCTTGTCTTCCATCGTGTGAACCTTGCTGCCTTGGCGGTTTCTTCACGGTTGTCTCAAGGCCGTGACTGTTGTTCTCTGATCACAGGTGGGGTATCTGACTAACGTACAAGGTTACAGTCTCGTACAAACAAGTTAACTGGCATACAACAATTTATATATGTTCGTAGGTACTTGTATAATGTATATCGGTACAGGTTACGATGAGTATATATGAATGCATCATTATACAATCACAGAAGGCCTCCATGTAGGCTTCTACTGTTGCACAGCAATACATAATTAAAGAATGCAAAATGGCGGGTTAGCCACATTCTTGAACAGATTAGCCAGGAACAGCTGCTGGTCTTATCTGTTCTTGGTACATGAGCATGAAAACACCCTAACGTAAACATGAGATCAACAGTGTTTCTCACACAATCTCGAAATATCACAGAGTTCACTTTGAGTATTAGAATTCATTAACCCATTCCTGTCTTCAATCCCCCCTTTTGGTTGGGTGCCAGGTGGTCCGCACATGGCCCCATGACCAATTCAGAACCAAAGGTTACCAGCATATGGGCCCATCTCCTTTGTCAGGAGGTCTGCCCCCTCTGCCTGTAAACTTGCACCTGGCATAATCCGCGCTGTTACTGTTTTACAACAGGCCTTCAATAATGCCGTGCAAACACAGCAAGTAATTACAATTACAATTAATGCAATCCATCCACGCATCAGGTCTGCACCCCACGACCCGAACCATTGCCCCAGCCATCCCAGAGGGTTATAATTGTGATATTAGTTCCCCTCATCCTGTCTTCTTTTCGCCACGTGTTTAATATGATCTGCTAAGCAAGTTATATTCTCCGAAGCATCGGGAATATATGTACAGCATTCCGAGCCAACTATGGCACATGTTCCTCCTTGGGAGGCTGGCGCATAATCGAGTGCCAATTGGTTCTGTAACGCCACAATCGGAATAGCTACGACCTCTGCTGATATTTCAGAGACGGCCGTGCTCACCTCCTCGAACCCATCCTTAGTCTCATTCGCAATTCTTTCTCGGGTCGAGGCCATCCGTATACGTTCCTGAGCTGCCTTTGCCGTCCCGTAAAGTGGGTAGGCTATCATGAAGAACCGTTCTGTCTCACTAATGGCTCACTTAGCCCGAAGCAGGTGTATCTCGGGGTGGTCCCGTAAGTCAGTGTAATGGTGAATATAGGGCACCACATATGCCAAATAACACGATCCTGCCCAATCACAGGGAAGCCACGGATAGGCATTGTTTCCACAGATAAAATAGGTCCCATTATATGCAGTCATCTCGCTTACATAAGCGGCGGAGAGGCTAACCGGGACGGTGGCTGTGGGTCACTGGATTGTGATCTGTATCATGGCCCGAGCGTCATCAGTGATATCAATCTGCTATATACAGTAGCTACGGCCAACAGGTATGGGTTCCATTTCTTATCAGTCAGATAGATTCCCTCTGTTTATTTTCCACAATGAAGTAGGGTGGGGATCCTGATCTGTCATAGCTGGGCTGGTAATGTTTCTTAAAGGTCGATAAAGTGCACCCTCCGCCCCCTCGCTTTAACACAACATCACTGTTGCTGATATTAAACGTACCCTGCATAGTGGTACCCAATGGGGTTTTGAATCTCAGTTTCCTTGTCCCTTTCTGATTTAAAACCCATTCAATTACTTCCGGAGCTGATAAAGGGATAGGGAATAAAGGAATTCCTCCCTTTCCTCCGTGCGTGGGAATGTGTGAACAGACCCAGCACTTGCTCAGATACGATTGTGATGCATACAGATAAGACATATACACAAAGGTGTTATGATGAGTATATACGAATGCATCATTATACAATCACAGAAGGCCTACATGTAGGCTTCTACAGTTACACAGCAATACATAATTAAAGAATACAAAATGGTTAGCCACATTCTTGAACAGATTAGCCGGGACCAGCTGCTGGTCTTATCTGTTCTTGGTACATGAGCATGAAAACACCCTAACGTAAACATGAGTTCTACAGTGTTTCTCACACAATCTCGAAATAGCACAGAGTTCACTTTGTCACTTTGAGTGTTAGAATTCATTAACCCATTCCCGTCTTCACTCTCCCAGGTATCCATTATTCTATACATAAACCATCTGAACCCCTCGATTAGATTCCAGTCTGTAACTCACTCCCAGGTATCCCTTATTCTATATATAAACCATCTGAACCCCTCGATTAGATTCCAGTCTGTAACTCACTCCAGTGCACCCAGTGTTCCATCAGACAGTTGAACCTGCAGTGAGCTGTTATTATTTGTTATCAGAATTGGAGACATTTTTAATCCTGTAACCCAGCGGGCAGAGACCAGGGACAGTGGGATTAGAGACGTTGTTTATTCCGCTCTGTATTCAATCTGTTCCAGACTGAAGTTGAGAGACTGAGAAATGAAATCCGCAGTGAATTTGAAAAGATGCACAAGTTCCTGTTTGAGAAGGAAGAGCTGATGAAAACAGAGTTGGAGCGAAAAAGCAATAAAATATTTGAGGAAGTGGAGAACAATTTAAAGAAAACCTTGGATGAAATGTCTTCTGTTGAAGGAGCAATAAGAGATCTTCAATCCAGGCTGGAGATACAAGAGGCTCCAGAGTTCCTCAAGGTACAAAACCTCTTTGCCTTGTCCAGGAGAATATTGCGGGACTGAGGGCTGACACACTGACCTTTAACCTCTGGGCCTGGGTTTGGCCTCAGTCTGATTGGGTGGATGATTATCTCTTGCTGCTGTCAGTGAGGGTGCAGTGGGAGATGGGGTGAGGTAATCTCAGTGTGATTCCTATACACAGTGTAACCACAGCACTGAGTGATGTTTGGATTCAGAGAGCACTGGGCTGTGAGCTGGAGGGATTTACTCTGGGGCAGATGGGGCTGTTCTGAGGATGGGGTTAAGGGGCATTGTTGAAGTGTAGAAGGTAGATCTTTATTGTGCTGCGGGTTCTGCTGTTCCTGACCCTGCAAACGCTTGATTCAACTGAAGACACAGCCAGCAATGGGGTTGGGATTGAAATCGAGGATTCAGAGAAGACACAAATTAGAGGAGTGCAGATGTCTCCGAGCGTTGTGGAGCTGGAGGAGATCACAGAGACAGAGAGGAGTGAGGCCAGGGAGGAATTTGAAAACAAGGTTGAGAATGTTTTCAATGAATACGTTGTTGAGCTGGGAGCCAGTGGAGGTCACCAAGCACCGGGGTGATGGGGGCTACGATCAGATAGATAAGAATGTAAGCTGCTGAGGACAGGACATCCAGCTGGACATGGGCACCGGGAGGGGTGGTTGGGTGATCAGGAATTTTTGGGAATGGGATAGAGGGACACAAGAGATGGGTCACATGGAGATAATGAGCTCAGAGTGGGAATGAAAGGAAAATGGAAATGTTATTTTCTCAATGATTCCTCGGTGTCTCCATTCTGTTCCTCCTGATAATTTCTCCCTGAGTTCGACAGCAACAGATCTTGAACAGGAACATAGAAACAGTGGATTTGGAGCAGAAGTCGGCAATTCAACCCTTCGAGCTGCTTCGCCCATTCAAACACTTCCTGGTCTGAAATCCACCTCCCGATCTGTTCCCCATATCCCCTGAACTCATTTTGTATCAGAAATATGTCTATCTCCTTCTTGAAACCATTTGGGTCAGCATGGTGGCACAATAGTTAGCACTGCTGCCTCACAGTGCCAGGGACCCGGGTTTGATTCCTGACTTGGGTGACTGTCTGTGTGGAGTCTGCTTGTTCTCCCCGTGTCCATATGGGTTTCCTCCAGGTTCTCCGGTTTCCCCCCACAGTCCGAAAGATGTGCTGGTTTGGTGAATTGGCTACGCTAAATACTCCCTCAGTGTACATAAACTGATGCAGGAGTGTGGCGATGAGAGGATTTTCACAGTAACTTCATCGCAATGTAAGCTTACTTATGATGCAAATATACTTTAAAACTTTTACTTTAATGATTCCGACTCCACCGCGCCACGGGGCAGCGAGTTACACAGATTTACCCCCCTCTGCGAGAAGTCGTTCCTCCTCATCTCAGTTTTAAATCTACCGCCACTCAACCTATACCTGTGACCCCTTGTTCTAATCAGACTCAATAATATCTATTCTGTTTCTGTCCCCTCAGGATATACAAGACCTTGTGAAGAGGTAAGCAGATTTAAAGGAACAGTTTTGCGATGTGATCGCTGCTGTCTCTCTCACACAGACTGATTTGTGGACCTGTTTTTACAGGAGTCAGATGGAGTTTCACGAGGCTGGAACTGTCTCCACTCAGTTACCTGTGGGTATCGATGGTGGACCATTCAAATACATCAATGTGTGGAGGGAAATGAGAGCAGTGATTTCACCAGGTATCATTCTCTGTATATTGCCATCTCCGTACTGTTATCCACGTGACTAATGGGCTTTGACACACTGATGGAATGACCATAAGAAAGAAGAGCAGCAGTGATCCAGCCCAGTGAACCTGCTCTGTTTTTGGATCAGATTATGACTGATCTGCTTGTGGCCTTCACTCTACTTACCCTCCGTACCCCACATAACCCTTAACCCCCTTGTTGATCAAAAATCTATCCAACTCAGCCTTGTAGTCAATGAGGCAGCCTCCACTGCTCTCTCTGTGGAAGAGAATTCCAAAGACTAATGACCCTCTCAGAGGAGAAATTCCTCCTCATCACCATCTTATATCACCCTTTTATTGAAGCTTTGCTGCCTCGATCTAGATTTCCCCAGGAGATGAAACACCCTCCCAGCATCTACCCTGTCAAAGGGACCCCCTCAGAATCTCACATGTTTCGAGAAGATCACCTCTTATTCTTCTAAACTTCAATGAGTTTTGACCCAACTTGCTCAACCTTTCCTCAGGAGACAATCCCTTCATCTTAGGAATCAACCTCGTGAAGCTTCTCTGAACTGCGTCCAATGAAAGTATCTCCCTCCTGATGTAAGGTGACCAAATCTGTACACAATACTCAAGCTGCAGTTTCACCAGTGAACACAGGAGGAGATCATTCGGCCCATTGTGTTCCTGCTAGCTCACTGTAGAATGCTGTAGATTTATGTGTCATTCCAGAATCTGGAGTGGGATTTCCAGACTGACACACCCAGCGCCGCACTGAGGAAGTGCGGCAGTGTTGGAGGAGCCGTCTTTCAGCTGAGACTTCACACCTTCTCAGTTGGAGGTCAATGATTCCGTGGCATGGGTTTGAAGAAGAGTTGGAGAGCTCTCCCCCCTTGTCCTGCCTGAGATCTCCGAGGTGGTGGTATGGCTGGAGGAGTTTCCAGAGATACAGAGAGGGGAGTCTGTGGAGACACGGGATTGAGAATTTTAATTTGAAGCATTCCTGTACCAAGGAAGTGTTGTGGCGCAGTGGGTAGCATCCCTGCCTGTGAGCCAGCAGCTCCGGATTTGAGTCCCAATTCAGGACATAGTGGCCATGGAAGGTGCGTTCATAATGTGGCCGACACAGGTAGAGTCTCAATTTGCAAAATCCCACCTACAGCTGGCAGTAAGAGTGGGAGAGAATCCTGGTCAGCCACACTTGATGTGCCCCTGGAGCTATAAGCCCCTGGTGACAGACCGAGTGACTCGGTACAGAAACAACAAACATTGCTGGGTCAGAATCCGATACTGTCTGTACACGTCTCTGATTCACTCCGATTTTTCTTATAGTAACAGCTTCCCGTTTATGTTCCCTCCCAGTTCCAGCATCTCTCACCCTGGATCCAGACACAGCTTACAAGCAACTCATCATTTCCCAGGATCTGAGCAGTGTGAGGTTCGGAAATGTGAATAAAGATCTTCCTGATAATCCAGAAAGATTTGAATTATACTGTTATGTTTTGAGCTGCCAGAGTTTCACATCAGGGAGACATTACTGGGAGGTGGGACTTGGAAACAAGACTGCCTGGATTGTGGGTGTCTGCAGAGAGTCTGTCAACAGGAAAGGAAACATCATTCTTTCAACTGAGAATGGATTCTGGGTCATCGCCCGGTATCCTGACTGCAAATCATTGAAAATCCCGGATGTCATCTCCCAGCTGAAAGTGAAACCCCGGAAGTTAGGAATTTCCCTGGATTATGAGGGGGGACAGGTGTCATTTTACGATGCTGAGGACATGTCTCACCTGTACACATTCACTGACACATTCACCGAGAAACTCTACCCCATCTTTAATCCTTGTAGGAATGCCTATGGTGATAACTCTCAGCCACTCACACTGCTCACTCGCTAACACACTCAGACATGGTTTTTGATGTCAGGATGGTGCTGTGTGCTGTCTAACCCACTGCCCAAGCAAGTCACATTGTCCCAATTCTCTGCTGCGCGATATTGGGGGTGTGGCCGGGTGTTTGAGTGTGTTTGCAGTTTGGAGTTTACTGTAAAGTTAACTCAGCTTCTCAAACTGTCCCGTTCTCAATCTGTGACAACCCAGACACATTGGGCTGTAATGAAATGAATTTGATAACTGTGCCCAGTCTCGAACAATTCATTGTAAAGCCATTTCCATTTGCTCCATTTAATTAAGGTTTTATTTGCAGACTGGACTGTGCAGATTGTTGATTCAGAGAATGTGTAGAATGAATTAGGAATAAGAATATCAGAATAGGTTCTGGAGGAGGAGACATCAACATCAACTCCACTTTCCCACCCTATCCCTTCACTCCCTTTGTAGACAAGAAGATATCGATCTCTGGGTTGAATATTCTCGCTGACAGCTCACCGAGGTAGAGAATCCCAAAGATTCACAACTCTCTCTGAGTGAAGACATTTCTCCTCGTCTCAGTCTTAAATGGCCGACCCCTTATCCTGATTCTGTGACTCCGAGTTCTAGAGCAGTCTCAGCATCGACTCTGTCAGGATCCCGAACAATTGGGTCTGTCTCAATAAGATCACCCCTCATTCTTCTAAACTTTAAAGATTACAGATCCATTGTACTCACTCTCTCTATTCTCCTCGTGTCTGCGTGGGTTTCCTCCGGGTGCTCCGGTTTCCTCCCACAGCCCAAAGATGTGCGGGTTAGGTTGATTGGCCAGGTTAAAAATTGCCCCTTAGAGTCCTGGGATGCATAGGTTCGAGGGATTAGCGGGTAAAATGTGTGGGGGTAGGGCCTGGGTGGGATTGTGGTCGGTGCGGAGTCGATGGGCCGAATGGCCTCCTTCTGCACTGTAGGGTTTCTATGACTCTCTCCTCATATAGAACAACCCTTTCACCCCAAGAATCTATTCAGTGAACCTTCATTGCAGCCTTTGAGGTAAGTCTAGGTTTCCTTAGGTAAGGAGACTAAAACTGTGCCCAGTCCCCCAACTGTGACCACACCCAGTCGCTGTTTCATTGCAGCAAGACTTATACTCTTATACATCAGCCCCATTGTAATAAAGGCTAACATAACATTTACCGTCCTAATTGTTCACTGTATCTGCTTGTTAACTTTCTCTGCTTCACCCCAAATCCCTCTGACTCCCAACATTTACAAGTCTCCCATCTTTCAAATAAATTATCCTGATATCCTCATCGAGTCATAGTGGTTTACAGCATGGAAACAGGCCCTTCGGCCCAACTTGTCCATGCCGCCCAGTTTTTAACCACTCAGCTCGTCCCGATTACCCTCATCCTGATGGGCACTTTTCCCATGTTGGCAGGAAGGGCTTTACATGGAGCAGCCCCGCCATCTGCTGGCAGCGCTGTGAATGGCCACTTGCTCTGTCAGCTGCCTTTAAACTGGAGGCTGGATTTAGTGAGGCCGTCAATATAAGATAGTCATTAACAAATCCAATCGGGAATTCGAGACCAACATCTTTACCCAGAGAGTGGTTAGAATGAGGAACTCCCTCCCATTCAAGGAGATCAGGAATGGGGAAGGGGTTTGATGTGGGAAATTTCTCACAAATCAATCCGGTTTTACGATAGTCGAGACTCAGACACTGAGAGGGTTAATAGCAAAGGGTTAAACGATTCTGAAAACCAGATTGTCGGCTAATGAGAGAGTAGATTACACACATGTGAATGTAGTAAAAGAATTAAACAAGTAATTATGATTTAAACATATATGCTGATATATTAAATGTATTTTAAGTGTTGTATGAATTATTCACTTCAGCCGAAGGCAGGTTACCGCAAGGTATGATGGGAAAGGTGAATAGTTCAGAACCAAAGGCCTGGGAATCCTGCACTTTGCAAAATTCATCTCCGGAAGTTTCTTATGCAGCAACACATGTTGCAATTTTATGAATAGGTGTTTTCCTTGTCCAGACTCAAGATGGAAATGTGCCCGGATGCGGGATCACCTGTCAATCCAGTTTGGCAATGATTGGGTGGGAACATTCACTTTGACCCCTATAGTGAGTGTCTTGGGTAACCTGGCAACGGGGAAGTGGCTTTAGCCAAGATGGGAGATAGTGTCTGGATTTCATGGACAAATGAGATATCATTATGCTGGATGGTGAGATGCAATTGGCTGAGGTACATGACAGGTATTATTATTGATATGTGTACATTAAAGATGATTGATTTTAAGCTAAGATACGGCGGGAATGATTGATAGGAAAACCTATAACTGTTCTGTTCAGAATTGTAAAGGTCAGATCTATTCGGAGAGTTCTGGCTGCTCGATCCGAGAGCTGACTCCACCCTCTGATGATCTCCTAGCAGCTGCTAATTAAATAAAGTTACATCTTTGGTTCAGAAACACTGTCTCCGTGAGTCTTGGATTGTCTAAGTTTTCCTGACAGTTCTGGTCACCTCGGGTCCCTCACAACAGTCTTAAAATAGAGAGAGAGGCTCCGTGGCCAGCAGTTCAGTGCTGTACTCACTGTGACTGGGTTTGGTGAGGGGTTCCAGACCCTTGTTTCAGCTGAAGCAATATTTTAAAGTGGGGGCTGGATGGCAGTATATGTGCTCACAGTGACACCCAGTGGCAGGCAATGGAAAGGCACATTGCGCAGAGTGTTCAACAAGAGGCTGATTCACTACCTCCCATTGCGTGCTGCCACCCCAGTCGAATATCCTTCTCACCAGCATTACTGTCTCAGTAACATGTCTCACAAGATGATTGCAGACTGTGGGGGAGACAATAGCAGATTCAGCATCACGATTTGTTTAAACGGAACATGAACAAACTGATGGAGCAGGAGGTGAGCAGGAATTTAAAGATGTTATTGTGCAGTCGATGTCCCAGTTCCTGGTGTGTTAATGTGATCCAGTGAGCTGACAGAGGCTGTCCATTCAACACTCTCCAGTAACTGGAGGCTCAGCCCAGGTAGGGTGTGTGTGTGAGAGTGAGTGTGTGTGTGTGTGTGTGTGTGTGAGTGAGAGTGAGTGTGTGTGAGAGTGAGCGTGAGTGTGTGTGTGTGTGTGTCTGTGAGTAGGTCTCTGACTGGGACTGAAGATTCATACATACAATCCCTACAGTGCAGAATGAGGCCATTTGGCCCATCGAGCCTGCACCAGCAACAATCCCATCCAGGCCTGATCCGCAGGACGCCGCATATTTACCCTGATAATCCCCCTGACACTAAGGTGCAATTTAACAGGGCAAATCCCCCTGGTCCACACAGCTTTGGAGTGTGGGAGGAAACCGCAGCACTTGTAGGAAAACCCCGCAATCACGGGGAGAATGTGCAAACTCCACACAGACAGTGACCCGAGCTGGGAATTGAACCCAGGTCCCTGGCACTGTGAGGTAGCCGTGCTAACCACTGTACCACCCGTAGGACTCCCGTCAGGACGCTTTGCAACAGAGACACTTTGATTCAGTCTGAGCCAACAAACAAATTACATTTATATAGCGCCTTTCATGCAGTGAAACATCCAGAGGGACAGGGACGGAAATCAGACAAAAATAATTGAGCCTGAATGTGATCTTCCAGAGCCAATCTCCCCACAGTGAGATACTGTGCAGCAGCTGAGGAATGAGAAGCTGGAACACAGGATTGTTCCTGTTCATCGAGTTAATGATAACCCCAAAGCCCAGATAGAAACAAATCCAATCTTTAACCGGGGAGGGTGCCTGGATTGTGGAGGGAGATCAGTCCTGGGAGCCGGAGGAGAAACCTTCCTCCCCGCTCTCCACTGATGTCCCAGTTTCAGCATCCCGGATCCTGGATTCTGATCCCAATTTGCAGAGTAAAGGGGCGAAGGAATTTGCAAAGTCAGAGGCATCAAAAGTTATTTATTGAAGAATTGACGGGGGTGTGGGGGTTAACATGGAAGTTGGATAAAGGAGAACCAGTGGACGTGATTTATTTAGATTTCCAGAAGGCCTTTGACAAGGAGCCACGTAGGAGACTTAAATCAGTCAAGAGCCCATGGTGTTAAGGGCAAGATCCTGGCATGGAGAGAGGATTGGCTGACTGACAGAAGGCAGAGAGTGGGGATAAAGGGGTCTTTCTCAGGATGGCAGCCGGTGACTAGTGGTGTGCCTCAGGGGTCAGAGCTGGGACTCCATCTTTTCACAATATACAGGAACAATTTGGAGGAAGGAATTGAAGGCACTGTTGCTAAGTTTGCAGATGATACAAAGATATGCAGAGGGACAGGTCGTATTGAGGAAGCAGGGAGGCTGTAGAAGGACTTGGACAGGTTCGGAGAGTGGGCAAAGAAGTGGCAGATGGAATACAATGTGGAAAAGTGTGAGGTTACACACCTTGGAAGGAGGAATGGAGGCACAGACTATTTTCTAAATGGGAAAATGCTTCGGAAATCAGAAACACAAAGGGACTTGGGAGTCCTTGTTCAAGATTCTCTTAAGGTTAACGTGCAGGTTCAGTCGGCAGTTTGGAAAGCAAATGCAATGCCAGCATTCATGTCGAGAGGGCTAGAATACAAGAGCAGGGATGGACTTCTGAGGCTGCATAAGGCTCTGATCAGACCCCATTTGGAGTATTGTGAGCATTTTTGGGCCCCATACCTAAGGAAGGATGTGCTGGTCTTGGAAAGGGTCCAGAGGAGGTTCACAAGAATGATCCCTGGAATGAAGAGCTTGTCGTATGAGGAACGGTTGAGGGCTCTGTACTCATTGGAGTTTAGAAGGATGAGGGGGGATCTTATTGAAACTTACAGGATGTTGCGAGGCCTGGATAGAGTGGACGTGGAAAAGATGTTTCCACCAGTAGGAAAAACTAGAACAGAGAGCAGAACCTCAGGCTAAAGGGACGATCCTTTAAAGCAGAGATGAGGAGGAATTTCTTCAGCCAGAGGGTGGTGAATCTGTGGAACTCTTTGCCGCAGAAGGCTGTGGAGGCCAGGTCATTGAGTGTCTTTAAGACAGAGGTAGACAAGTTGTTGATTAATAAGGGGATCAGGGATTATGGGGAAAAGGCAGGAGAATGGGGATGAGAAAAGTATCAGACATGATTGAATGGCGGAGCAGACTCGATGGGCCGAGTGGCCTAATTCTGCTCCTATGTCTTATGGTCAGATTGTGACGGGCGTGGAGTGAGGATAGGGAGGGTCTCAGAGATGAGATGGAATTGAAAAGGTTTTGGGGATGAGAAAGAGGAGAGAAACCAGAGAAAGATGTGGGGGTGGAGGGGCAGTATTTGATCAGTGGGCTGGGGGAGGGGGGATTGGGTCAGGGGGCTGGGGGAGGGGGGATTGGGTCAGTGGGCTGGGGGAGGGGGGATTGGGTCAGTGGGCTGGGGGAGGGGGGATTGGGTCAGGGGGCTGGGGGAGGGGGGATTGGGTCAGTGGGCTGGGGGAGGGTGGATTGGGTCAGTGGGCTGGGGGAGGCGGGTATTGGGTCAGTGGTCTGGGGGGATTGGGTCAGTGCGCTGGGGGGAGGAGGGATTGGGTCAGTGGGCTGGGGGAGGAGGGATTGGGTCAGTGGGCTGGGGGAGGGGGGATTGGGTCAGTGGGCTGGGGGGGGGGGATTGGGTCAGGGGGTGGGGGAGGGGGGATTGGGTCAGTGGGCTGGGGGAGGGGGGATTGGGTCAGTGGGCCGGGGGAGGGGGGATTGGGTCAGTGGGCCGGGGGAGGGGGGATTGGGTCAGGGGGCCGGGGGAGGGGGGATCGGGTCAGGGGGCCGGGGGAGGGGGGATCGGGTCAGGGGGCCGGGGGAGGGGGGATCGGGTCAGGGGGCCGGGGGAGGGGGGATCGGGTCAGTGGGCCGGGGGAGGGGGGATCGGGTCAGTGGGCCGGGGGAGGGGGGATCGGGTCAGTGGGCCGGGGGAGGGGGGATCGGGTCAGGGGGCCGGGGGAGGGGGGATCGGGTCAGGGGGCCGGGGGAGGTGGGATCGGGTGAGGGGGCCGGGGGAGGGGGAATCGGGTCAGTGGGCTGGGGGTGGGGGGATCGGGTCAGGGGGCTGGGGGAGGGGGGATCGGGTCAGTGGGCTGGGGGAGGGGGGATCGGGTCAATGGGCTGGGGGAGGGGGGATCGGGTCAGTGGGCTGGGGGAGGGGGGATCGGGTCAGTGGGCTGGGGGAGGGGGGATCGGGTCAGGGGGCTGGGGGAGGGGGGATCGGGTCAGGGGGCTGGGGGAGGGGGGGATCGGGTCAGGGGGCTGGGGGAGGGGGGATCGGGTCAGGGGGCTGGGGGAGGGGGTTCGGGTCAGTGGGCTGGGGGAGGGGGGATCGGGTCAGTGGGCTGGGGGAGGGGGGATCGGGTCAGTGGGCTGGGGGAGGGGGGATCGGGTCAGTGGGCTGGGGGAGGGGGGATCGGGTCAGTGGGCTGGGGGAGGGGGGATCGGGTCAGTGGGCTGGGGGAGGGGGGATCGGGTCAGGGGGAGGGGGGATTGGGTCAGGGGGCTGGGGGAGGGGGGATTGGGTCAGTGGGCTGGGGGAGGGGGGATTGGGTCACCGGGCTGGGGGAGGGGGGATTGGGTCAGGGGGCTGTGGGAGGGGGCAGGAGGTCAGGAGCAGAGACAGCTGAAAGAATGGTCTCAATCTTAACTGAGAAATTGCTGAGTTCCTCACAAGTGTTGGGATTGAGGGGGGAGAGGGGGTTTTAAGGAGTGTGTTTGTCGAGGGGAAAGGGAGAATGTTCTAAAACTGACTTTATAAAGTGAAAAAGGCTCCAGACACAATAACGGGGCTCAGTTTGATTGGATTACAGAATTCCTGGCACTGAGAGTGTCTCTGATCACGTGAAGTCAGATCCAGGAAGTGCAGCTCGGAACAAGAATTGAAAGTGAAAGAGGTGGAACAGGGAAGAGAGACAGAGAGAGACTCTGAGCACTGGGATGGCATCTCCGGATCTCACCCAGGAACTAACCTGTCCCATCTGCCTGGAGATATTCACCCAGCCCGTGTCTCTGGAATGTGAACATCACTTCTGCAGGAGCTGCATCTCCCAGAGTTGGGAGAAGGTCCGGGGAGATGTTTCCTGTCCCCAGTGTCGACAGGTCTTCACCCAGAGGAACATCAGGCCCGCTCGCACCCTGGCTAACATCGTGGAGAAGCTCAGAGTGCTGAAGGTGACACAGCCAGGGGAGGAGTTTTACTGTCAGGAACACGAGGAGAAGCTGAAACTGTTCTGTGAAGATGAAGAGAGAGCCATCTGTCTGGTGTGTGGCATGTCCAGTGCTCACAAGATGCACAGTGTGATCCCAATAAAGGAGGCAGCCCAGATATACAAGGTACTGGATCACTGCCACTGACACAGACAGGGAGGGAAGAGGGACAGGGGGGTAAGTAACAGAGTGAGAGGGGGGCTTGTTGGATGAGGGAGGGGAGTGCTGCAGGGAGTGGGGGAGGGATGGGGAGAAGGAGGTGGAGAGGGTTGAGGGGAGGGGAAGGTTGAGGGGAGGAGAGGGTTGAGGGGAGGAGGGGAATGGACCTGGAGGAGGATAATTGCAACAGGCGGAATTAACACAAAGTTCCTCCTAAATTTCTTCATCCTTTCATTCCAAACATTGAGAGTGACCAATCCTGGGAATATCTCCTTCCCTCCTTCACCAGTGTGAGTGGATTTAAAAACAGCAAACTCCTCCAGAAGGTGCCGTTAGCGGGTGTTCCCTTTCACAACCCTCTTTGTGTCCTTTCTGTCTGCCAGAACAAGTTAGAAACATCGTTGGAGACTCTGCAGAAGCAAATGGACCTCAGTCTTCACAGGAAAAGAGAAGGAGAGGATGGCATTTCACAGATGAAGGTAGGAGAGTGTCCTTTAGGCTTTGTGTAATGTTCCCTGTGTTTGTCATTGAGAGTGAGTGAGCTTCTCACACAGTGAGAGAGAGAGAGAGAGTTTTACTGAATAAAATGCTGGGGTCCAAATCACATTGCAGCTGGAATATAAGGGAGCGTCTGTAAATTGCAAAATATGGTAACAATGTATAAAGGTCTAATTTTACCGCTGCACCCAATTTCAACGATTGACAAAATAAATCTCGTCAGTAACTCACTCCCTGATATCCATTATTCGACATATAAACCATCTGAACCTCTCAATTAGATTCCCGTCTGTAACTCACTCTCAGGTATCCATTATTCTGTATATAAACCATCTGAACCCCTCGATTCGATTCCAGTCTATAACTCACTCCCAGGGATTCATTTTCGATATATAAACCATCTGAACCCCTCGACTGGATTCCAGTCTGTAACCCACTCCCAGGTATGCATTATTCTATGTATGATCCATCATAACCTCTTGGTTAGAATCCAGTCTGTAACTCATTCCCAGGTATCCATTATTCTATATATAAACCATCTGAACCCCTCGATTAGATTCCAGTCTGTAACACAGACCCCATGCCATTATTCCAGATATAAACCATCTGAACCTCTTGATTAGATTCCAGTGTGTAACTCACTCCCAGGTATCCATTATTCTACATATAAATCATCTGAACCCCTCAATTAGATTCCAGCCTATTTCTCTCTCCCAGGTATGCATTATTCTATATATAAACCATTATAACCGCTTGATTTGATTCCAGTCTGTAACTCATTCCCAGGTATCCATTCTTTTATATGTCAAACTATCTGAACCTCTCGATTAGATTCCAGGCTGTAACTCACTCCCAGGCATCCATTATTCTATATATAAACCATCTGAACCCCTCGATTAGATTCCAGTCTGGAACTCACTCCCAGGTATCCATTATTCTATATATAAACCATCTGAACCCCTCGATTAGATTCCAGTCTGTAACTCACTCCCAGGTATCCATTATTCTATATATAAACCATCTGAACCCCTCGATTAGATTCCAGTCTGTAACTCACTCCCAGGTATCCATTATTCTATATATAAACCATCTGAACCCCTCGATTAGATTCCAGTCTGTCAGTGACTCCCAGTTATTCATTTTTCTATATCTAACCATTTGAACCCTTGATTAGATTCCAGTCTGTAATTAACTCCCAGGTAAACATTGATCCATGTATAAATTTGAACCTCTCGATTAGTTTTCTCTCAGTAACTCACTCCTTGCTCTCTTATATTTTATCATAAACCATTGGTATAATTTTACTGTGTTCAGCTGTAACTCACTCCCACACGCCGAATATTCCATCAAACAGCTGATCGTGCAGTGAATGGACAGAGACCAGGGACACTGGGATTACAGACATTGTTTATTCCGTTCTGTATTAAATCTGTTCCAGACTGAAGTTGAGAGACTGAGAAATGAAATCCGCAGTGAATTTGAAAAGATGCACAAGTTCCTGTTTGAGAAGGAAGAGCTGATGAAAACAGAGTTGGAGCGAAAAAGCAATAAAATATTTGAGGAAATGGAGAACAATTTAAAGAAAACCTTGGATGAAATGTCTTCTGTTGAAGGAGCAATAAGAGATCTTCAATCCAGGCTGGAGATACAAGAGGCTCCAGAGTTCCTCAAGGTACAAAACCTCTTTGCCTTGTCCAGGAGAACATTGCGGGACTGAGGGCTGACATACTGACCTTTAACCTCTGGGCCTGGGTTTGGCCTCAGTCTGATTGGTTGGATGATTATCTCTTGCTGCTGTCAGTGAGGGTGCAGTGGGAGATGGGGTGAGGTAATCTCAGTGTGATTCCTATACACAGTGTAACCACAGCACTGAGTGATGCTTGGATTCAGAGAGAACTGGGCTGGGAGCTGGAGGGATTTACACTGGGGCAGATGGGGCTGTTCTGAGGATGGGGTTAAGGGGCATTGTTGAAGTGTAGAAGGTAGATCTTTATTGTGCTGCGGGTTCTGCTGTTCCTGACCCTGCAAACGCTTGATTCAACTGAAGACACAGCCAGCAATGGGGTTGGGATTGAAATCGAGGATTCAGAGAAGACACAAATTAGAGGAGTGCAGATGTCTCCGAGCTTTGTGGAGCTGGAGGAGATCACAGAGACAGAGAGGAGTGAGGCCAGGGAGGAATTTGAAAACAAGGTTGAGAATGTTTTCAATGAATACGTTGTTGAGCTGGGAGCCAGTGGAGGTCACCAAGCACCGGGGTGATGGGGGCTACGATCAGATAGATAAGAATGTAAGCTGCTGAGGACAGAACATCCAGCTGGACATGGGCACCGGGAGGGGTGGTTGGGTGATCAGGAATATTTGGGAATAGGATAGAGGGACACAAGAGATGGGTCACATGGAGATAATGAGCTCAGAGTGGGAATGAAAGGAAAATGGAAAAGTTATTTTCTCAATGATTCCTCGGTGTCTCCATTCTGTTCCCCCCTCATAATTTCTCCCTGAGATTTACAGCAACAGATCTTTAATCTGAGCTCAGGAACAGAGGAATTAGGAGCAGGAGTCGGCAATTCAGCCCTTCGATCCTGCTCCGCCATTCAATCAGATCATGGCTGATCTCTCCCTGGTCCCAAATCCACCTCCCCACCTGTTCCCCATATCCCTTTAACCTGTTTTTTTTATCAGAAATATATCCATCTCCTTCTTGAAACTATTTAATGATTCTGACTCCACCACGTCGCGGGGCAGCGAGTTCCACAGATTTACCCCCCTCGGCGAGAAGTCGTTCCTCCTCATCTCAGTTTTAAATCTACCGCCTCTCAACCTATACCTGTGACCCCTTGTTCTAATCAGACTCAATAATATCCATTCTGTTTCTGTCCCCTCAGGATATACAAGACCTTGTGAAGAGGTAAGCAGATGTAAAGGAACAGTTTTGCGATGTGATCGCTGCTGTCTCTCTCACACGGACTGATTTGTGGACCTGTTTTTACAGGAGTCAGATGGAGTTTCACGAGGCTGGAACTGTCTCCACTCAGTTACCTGTGGGTATCGATGGTGGACCATTCAAATACATCAATGTGTGGAGGGAAATGAGAGCAGTGATTTCACCAGGTATCATTCTCTGTATATTGCCATCTCCGTACTGTTATCCACGTGACTAATGGGCTTTGACACACTGGTGGAATGACCATAAGAAAGAAGAGCAGCAGTGATCCAGCCCAGTGAACCTGCTCTGTTTTTGGATAAGATTATGACTGATCTGCTTGTGGCCTTCACTCTACTTCACTCCCCACCCCACATAACCCTTAACCCCCTTGTTGATCAAAAATCTATCCAACTCCGCCTTGTAGTCAATGAGGCAGCCTCCACTGCTCTCTCTGTGGAAGAGAATTCCAAAGACTCATGACCCTCTCAGAGGAGAAATTCCTCCTCATCACCATCTTATATCACCCTTTTATTGAAGCTTTGCTGCCTCGATCTAGATTTCCCCAGGAGATGAAACACCCTCCCAGCATCTACCCTGTCAAAGGGACCCCCTCAGAATCTCACATGTTTCAAGAAGATCTCGCTCTGCACCTAGTTCCTCTTCAGATAATGATCCCATTCTCTTCGAAAGCTGTGGTTGAATCTGATTCCACCACAGTGCGTTCCACATCCTAAACACTGGCTGTGTGAAAAGGTTTTTCCTCGCGTTACTGTGGCTTCCTTTGTCAATCACTTATAATTCTGTCTCCTCTGGTTCTCCATCCTTCCACCAATGGGAACAGTTTCTCCCGATCTACTCAGTCCAGACCCCTCATGATGTTGAACATCTCTGTCTAATCTCCTCTCAGTCGTCTCCTCTCTGAGTAGAACCACCCCAGTTTCACCGATCTATCTACATACCTGAAGTTCCTATCCCAGGAACCATTCTGGTGAATCTTTTCTGCACTCTCTCTAATACCTTCACATCCTCCCTGAAGTGTGGTGCCCAGAACTGGTGCAGAATGATAAACAACAGCAAACAATTCTGGGTCAGAATCCAATGCTGTTTGTACACGTCTCGTGATTCACTCTGCTTTTCTTATAGTAACAGCTTCCCATTTATGTTCCCTCCCAGTTCCAGCATCTCTAACCCTGGATCCAGATACAGCAAACAACCGACTCATCATTTCCCAGGATCTGAGTCATGTGAGGTTCGGAAATGAGAATAAACATCTTCCTGATGACCCAAAAAGATTTGATAATGGATATTATGTCTTGAGCTGCCAGAGTTTCACATCAGGGAGACATTACTGGGAGGTGGGGCTTGGAAACAAGACTGACTGGGTAGTGGGTGTCTGCAGAGAGTCTGTCAACAGGAAAGGAAAGATCATTGCTTCAACTGAGAATGGATTCTGGGTCATCGCCCGGCTTCGTGACTGCAAATCAGAGAAAATCCCGGATGTAATCTCCCAGCTGAAAGTGAAACCCCAGAAGTTAGGAATTTCCCTGGATTATGAGGGGGGACAGGTGTCATTTTGCGATGCTGAGGACATGTCTCACCTGTACACATTCACTGACACATTCACCGAGAAACTCTACCCCATCTTTAATCCTTGTAATAATAAATCTGGTAACAACACTGAGCCACTCACACTGGTCACGTGTTAACATAGTGGAACGCACTTTCTGAGGTCAGGGCTTTGGGGAGAAGGCTGATTCACCGTGCAAACTGCTCACATTGCCCTGATTCTCTGCTGTGTGCTGTCAGGGGGTGAGTGTGTTTGAATTAGCAGTTTATTAGACCACAAGACCATGAGGCATCAGAGCAGAATTAGACCACTTGGCCCACCGAGTCTGCTCCGCCATTCAATCATGGCTGATATTTTTCTCATCCCCATTCTCCTGCCTTTTCCCGATAACCCCTGATCCCCTTATTCATCAAGAACCTATCTATCTCTGTGACCTGGCCTCCACAGCCTTCTGCAGCAAAGAGTTCCACAGATTCACCACTCTCTGGCTGAAGAAATTCCTCCTCATCTCAGTTTTAAAGGATCGTCCCTTTAGTCTGAGGTTGTGCCCTCTGGCTCTAGTTTTTCCTACTGGCGGAAACATCCTCCATGTCCACTCTATCCAGGCCTCGCAGTATTCTGAAGTTTCAATAAGATTCCCACTCATCCTTCGAAACTCCAATGAGTACAGACCCAGAGTCCTCAACCATTCTTCATATGACAAGCTCTTCATTCCAGGGGTCATTCTTGTGAACCTCCTCTGGACCCTTTCCAAGGTCAGCACATCCTTCCTTAGATACGAGAACCAAAACTGCTCACAATATTCCAAATGGGGTCTGACCAGAGCCTTATCCAGCCTCAGAAGTACATCCCTGCTCTTGTATTCTAGCCCTCTCGACATGAATGCTAACATTGCATTTGCCTTCCTACCTGTCGACTGAACCTGCATGCTAACCTTAAGAGAATCTTGAACAAGGACTCCCAAGTCCCTTTGTGTTATTCTGTCATTTTAACTCAGATTCTCTCACCATCTCACTGTCCCTATCCCAATCTAAAGGGACCCAGAAGCACTGAACAAGAATAGAATGAAGCATAATTTTCTGAATTGTGGAAACTGTGCCCTACTCTCAAACAATTCATTGTGAATCTTTATTTTGTTTGCGCCCTTGAATAAATATTTTATTTCTAAACTGTTATCATGGACCTGGCTGATGTTAACTGCGAGAGTGTGCCAATCTGGAACACGGTTTACGGTTGTGTATAATCTTGTTGATGAGAACGGTGTGAGGAACCTCGTGTGATTGAATGGTGGAGTGGACTCGATGGGCCGAATGGCCTTACTTCCGCTCCTATGTCTTATGGTCTTATGGTCTTATGGAGACCCAGTGAGAAAGTAACCAGACCAGTTGTAGTATAACACTTACTAAAGATTATTCCAATAAAGAAAAGACACATAGACACAAACAGGACTATAATGATCTAAGACAGTTACATATAGGAACTACCAAACATACCCCGCAGTTTCTGTAGAAATTCCCAGGATGCTGCCTGGATTAGAGGGAAGAAGCTGTAAGGAGAGGCTGGACGAACTCGGATTGTTTTCTCTGGAGCGGCAGAGGCTGAGGGGAGACCTGATAGAAGTCTATAAAATTACGAGAGGCAGAGATCGGGTTGAGAATCAGAAACATTTCTGAGTTGAAATGTCTAATACGAGGGGGCATGAACTTAAGGTGAGAGGGGGGGAAGGTTCAGGGGAGATGTGAGGGGCAATTTTCTTTACGCAGAGAGTGGTAGGTGTCTGGAACGCGCTGCCAGGGGTGGTGGTGGTGCAGGAAGATACAACAGGGCACTTAAGGGGCTTTTAGATAAGCACATAAATATGCAAGGAATGGAGGGATATGGACCAAGGGGAAGCAGAAGGGAATGGTTTAATTTAGCGTCATGTTCAGCACAACATCGAGGGCCGAATGGCCTGTTCCTGTGCGGTACTGTTCTATGTTCTATGCACCCTTTTTGATCCAAATTGTATTTATGAGATCTGAACTCTTTGAGGACTTCCCTATTCCTAAACATCATCCAGTTCAATAGATCGATAAGTAGAGGCCAGCTTATAGTTACCGCACTGTGTACGATTGAGAAGTTACTCTGGGGAAGGTTTCTTCTTGGTTCAGCGATGATGTGGGTATTAACTGCCTCCACGAAGGTTTCTGCACTCTTGCCTCTGCTCTGCCTGCGAGAACTGGCTTATAGGCTGCTGGATGGAAACTGCCCAACGCTTCCACGAAAAGGTTGTCAATTATATCATTGTTTCCCTTTGAAGGATCTCTCTGTATATTTGGCTGCCTGTCCCCTCAGCTTCTGTTCGTTCTAAAAGGTTAACATGTGTCCGTCTTCCCTGGACGGTGCAATCGTCGACTCAAAGGGATTGCGATTAGCAGGATGATGTGTTTCTTTTGGACTGTCGACAACAGCTAATCTCCTTGTTGGGAATCACATCCTGTGAAATACCTTTGGAAATGCTGGTGGCTCTGAAGCTGCTGGAAACTTCATGACAACTGGACTGACACCTGGTGTGAGGATTATTGATTCAGAAAATGAGTGGAAAGAATTTATTTCCATTCATTTGTGGGATGCGGATGTCGCTGGCTGGACCAGCATTTATTGCCCATTCCAAATTGCCCTTGAGAAGGTGGTGGAGAGCTGCCTTCCTGAACAGCTGCAGTCCCTGTGGTGTAGGTACACCCACTGTGCTGTTAGGGAGGGAGTTCCAGGATTTTGACCCAGTGACAGTGAGGGAATGGGGATACATTTCCAAGTCAGGACAGTGAGTGACATGGAGCAGAGCTTCCAGGTGGTGGTATCAGGTATAAGAATATCAGCACTGCTGCCTCACAGCGTCAGGGAACCAGGGTCAATTCCCGGCTTGGGTCACTGTCTGTGTGGAGTTTGCACATTCTCCCCGCATCTGCGTGGGTTTCCTCCGAGTGCTCTGGTTTCCTCCCACAGTCCAAAGATGTGCGGGTTAGGTGGATTGGCCATGTTAAATTGCCTCTTAGTGTCAGGAGGACTAGCTCGGTAAATATATGGGGTTATGGGGATAGGGTCTGGGTGGGATTGTGGTCGGTACAGACTCAATGGGCCGAATTGCCTCTTTCTGCTTTGTAGGATTCTATGATTCGATGACTTATGACCATTCAGTCAGAACCTGTCTAAACATCAACATCAACTCCACTTTCCCACCCTATCCCTTCACTCTCTTTGTAGACAAGAAGATATCGATCTCTGGGTTGAATATTCTCGCTGACAGCTCACCGAGGTAGAGAATCCCAAAGATTCACATCTCTCTCTGAGTGAAGACATTTCTCCTCGTCTCAGTCTTAAATGGCCGACCCCTTATCCTGATTCTGTGACTCCGAGTTCTAGAGCAGTCTCAGCATCAACCCTCTCAGGATCCCGAACAATTGTGTCTGTCTCAATAAGATCACCCCTTATTCTTCTAAACTTTAAAGATTACAGATCCATTGTACTCACTCTCTCCTCATATAGAACAACCCTTTCCCCCCAAGAATCTATTCAGTGAACCTTCATTGCAGCCTCTAAATTAAGTCTAGGTTTCCTTAGGTAAGGAGACTAAAACTGTGCCCAGTCCTCCAACTGTGACCACACCCAGTCGCTGTTTCATTGCAGCAAGACTTATACTCTTATACATCAGCCCCATTGTAATAAAGGCTAACATAACATTTACCGTCCTAATTGTTCACTGTATCTGCTTGTTACCTTTCTCTGCTTCACCCCAAATCCCTCTGACTCCAACATTTACAAGTCTCCCATCTTTCAAATAAATTATCCTGATATCCTCATCGAGTCATAGAGGTTTACAGCATGGAAACAGGCCCTTCAGCCCAACTTGTCCATGCCGCCCAGTTTTTACCACTAAGCGAGTCCCAATTGCCCCCATTTGGCCCATATCCCTCTACACCCATCTTACCCATGTAACTGTCCAAAAGCTTTTTAAAAGACAAATTGTACCCACCTCTACTACTGCCTCTGGCAGCTCGTTCCAGACACTCACCACCCTGTGTGTGAAAAAATTTCCTCTCTGGACCCTTTTGGATCTCTCCCCTCTCACCTTAAAATGTGACCTCTAGTTTTAGACTCCCCTAACTTCGGTAAAAGGTGTGACTAGCTACCTTATCTCTCATTAATTTATAGACCTCGATAAGATCTATAAGGGGCGGCACGGTAGCACAGTGGTTAGCACTGCTGCTTCACAGCTCCAGAGACCTGGGTTCGATTCCCGGCTTGGGTCACTGTCTGTGCGGAGTTTGCACATTCTCCTCGTGTCTGCGTGGGTTTCATCCGGCTGCTCCGGTTTCCTCCCACAGTCCAAAGACGTGCGGGTTAGGTTGATTGGCCATGCTAAAATTGCCCCTTAGTGTCCTGGGATGCTTAGATTAGAGGGATTAGCGGGTAAAATATGTAGGGATGTGGGGGTAGGGCCTGGGTGGGATTGTGGTCGGTGCAGACTCGATGGGCCGAACGGCCTCTTTCTGTACTGTAGGATTTCTATGATTTCTATGAAGATCACCCCTCAGCCTCCTGGGCTCCAGGGAAACAAGTCCCAGTCTATCCAGCCTCTCCTAATAACTCAAACCATCAAGTCAGAGCAAAGAGGATAATTGTACAAAAGAGATCGGGGCAGTGAGACGCTCCAGTCTGTCCCACCGTTCAGTTGGATCATCGCTGATCTGTATCGAAACCACATTTACTGACCTTGGTTTTATAGTGCCGGAGCCTTTGTGTGAAGAAGCTTCTCCTGAAATCCCCCCCCTTGAACTCCCTCATCCTGATGGGCACTTTTCCCATGTTGGCAGGAAGGGCTTTACATGGAGCAGCCCCGCCATCTGCTGGCAGTGCTGTGAATGGCCACTTGCTCTGTCAGCTGCCTTTAAACTGGAGGATGGATTTAGTGAGGCCGTCAATATAAGATAGTCATTAACAAATCCAATCGGGAATTCGAGACCAACATCTTTACCCAGAGAGTGGTTAGAATGAGGAACTCCCTCCCATTCAAGGAGAACGGGAATGGGGAAGGGGTTTGATGTGGGAAATTTCTCACAAATCAATAAGATTTGAGAACAGTAGACGTTTAGATACTGACAGGATTAAGAGCAACGGGTTAATGATTCTTAAAACAATATTGTAGGCTAATGAGAGAAGAGATTACACACATGTGAACGCAGTGAGAGAGTTAAACAAGTAATTATGATTTAAACATATATGCTGATATTTTAAATGTATTTTAAGTGTTATATGAATTATTCACTTCAGCCGAAGGCAGGTTACCACAAGGTATGATGGGAAAGGTGAATAGTTCAGAACCAAAGGCCTGAGAATCCTGTACTTTGCAAAATTCATCTCCGGAAGTTTCTTATGCAGCAACACATGTTGCAATTTTATGAATAGGTGTTTTCCTTGTCCAGACTCGAGATGGAAATGTGCCCGGATGTGGGAGCACCTGTCTATCCAGTTTGGCAATGATTGGGTGGGAACATTAACTTTGACCCCGACAGTGAGTGTCTCGGGTAATCTGGCAACAGGGAAGTAACTTTAGCCAAGATAGGAGTTAGCATCTGGATTTCATGGACAAATGAGATATCATTGTGCTGGAAGGTAAGATGCAATTGGCTGAGGTACATGACAGGTATTATTATTGATATGTGTGTCTGAAATATGATTAATTTTAAGCTAATGTAAGGCAAGAATGATTGATAAGAAAACCTATAATTGTTCTGTTTAGAATTGTAAAGGTCAGATCTATTCGGAGAGTTCTGGCTGCTCGATCCGAGAGCTGACTCCACCCTCTGATGATCTCCGAGCAGCTGTTAATTAAATAAAGTTACATCTTTGGTTCAGAAACACTGGCTCCGTGAGTCTTGGATTGTCTTAAGTTTTCCTGACAGTTCTGGTCACCTCGGGTCCCCCACAACAGTCTTAAAATGGAGAGAGAGGCTCCGTGCCCAGCAGTTCAGTGCTGTACTCACTGTGACTGGGTTTGGTGAGGGGTTCCAGACCCTTGTTTCAGCTGAAGCAATATTTTAAAGTGGGGGCTGGATGGCAGTATATGTGTTCACAGTGACACCCAGTGGCAGGCAATGGAAAGGCACATTGCACAGAGTATTCAACAAGAGGCTGATTCACTACCTCCCATTGAGTGCTGCCACCCCAGTCGAATATCCATCTCACCAGCATTACTGTCTCAGTAAAATGTCTCGCAAGATGATCACAGTCTGCGGCGGAGACAATAGCAGATTCAGCATCACGATTTGTTTAAACGGAACATGAACAAACTGATGGAGCAGGAGGTGAGCAGGAATTTAAAGATGTTATTGTGCAGTCGATGTCCCAGTTCCTGGTGTGTTAATGTGATCCAGTGAGCTGACAGAGGCTGTCCATTCAACACTCTCCAGTAACTGGAGGCTCAGCCCAGGTAGGGTGTGTGTGTGTGTGTGTCTCGCACTGGGACGGAAGATTCATACATACAATCCCTACAGTGCAGAACGAGGCCATTTGGCCCATCGAGCCTGCACCAGCAACAATCCCACCCAGGCCTGATCCGCAGGACAGCACATATTTACCCTGATAGTCCCCCTGACACTGAGGGGTAATTGAACTTGGCCAGTCTGCCTGACAGAGGCTGTCCATTCAGTAAATGAAGGCTCAACCCAGATAGTTTGTCTCAGTGTGTGTGTGTGTGTGTGTGTGTGTGTGTGTGTGTGAGAGAGGGAGGGCCTGAGAGTAAGTGTGTGGGAATGTATGTGTGTCTGAGCGTAAGTTTACGAATGTGTGTGTGTGAGAGTGTCTGTGTCTATGTGTGTGTGTGTGTGAGAATGGGAGAGTGTGTGGGTGTGTGTGAGAGAATGGGAGAGTGTGTGGGTGTGTGTGAGAGAATGGGAGAGTGTGTGTGTGTGTGTCAGTGAATGGGAGAGTGTGTGTATGTTATGATTTGATTCGATTTATTATTGTCACATATTTTGGTCTGCAGTGAAAGGCATTGTTTCAAGCACACGAGGTGGACAAAGCATACCGTTCATAGAGAACGAAAGGAGAGGATGCAGAATGAAGTGTTACAGTCATAGCGAGGGTGCAGAGAAAGATCAGCTTAATATATATAGAATGTTCATTCAAAAGTCTGCTGTCAGCAGGGAAGAAGCTGCTCTTGTTGGGGGAGGAGGATTGGGTCAGTGGGCCGGGGGAGGGGGGATTGGGTCAGTGGGCCGGGGGAGGGGGGATTGGGTCAGTGGGCTGGGGGAGGGGGGATTGGGTCAGTGGGCTGGGGGAGGAGGATTGGGTCAGTGGGCCGGGGGAGGGGGGATTGGGTCAGTGGGCTGGGGGAGGGGGGATTGGGTCAGTGGGCCGGGGGACGGGGGATTGGGTCAGTGGGCTGGGGGAGGGGGGATTGGGTCAGTGGGCTGGGGGAGGGGGGATTGGGTCAGGGGGCTGGGGGAGGGGGGATTGGGTCAGTGGGCTGGGGGAGGGGGGATTGGGTCAGTGGGCTGGGGGAGGGGGGATTGTGTCAGGGGGCTGGGGGAGGGGGGATTGGGTCAGTGGGCTGGGGGAGGGGGGATTGGGTCAGTGGGCTGGGGGAGGGGGGATTGGGTCAGGGGGCTGGGGGAGGGGGGATTGGGTCAGTGGGCTGGGGGAGGGGGGATTAGGTCAGTGGGCTGGGGGAGGGGTGATTGGGTCAGGGGGCTGGGGGAGGGGGGATTGGGTCAGTGGGCTGTGGGAGGGGAGATTGGGTCAGTGGGCTGGGGGAGGGGGGATTGGGTCAGTGGGCTGGGGGAGGGGGGATTGGGTCAGTGGGCTGGGGGAGGGGGGATTGGGTCAGTGGGTTGGGGGAGGGGGGATTGGGTCAGGGGGCTGGGGGAGGGGGTATTGGGTCAGTGGGCTGAGGGGAGGGGGGATTGGGTCAGGGTCTGTGGGAGGGGAGTTTGGGTCAGTGGGCTGGGGAAGGGGGGTTTGGGTCAGTGGGCTGTGGGAGGGGGGATTGAGTCAGTGGGCCGGGGGAGGGGGGATTGGGTCATGGGCTGGGGGAGGCGGGATTGGGTCAGGGGGTTGGGGGAGGGGGGAGGGGGAGGGGGGATTCCGTCAGGGGGCTGGGGAGGGGGGATTGGGTCAGTGGGTTGGGGGAGGGGGATTGGGTCAGTGGGCCGGGGGAGGGGGGATTGGGTCAGTTGGCTGGGGGAGGGGGGATTGGGTCAGGGGGAGTGGGGAGCGGTGTTCGGGTCAGTGGGCTGGGGGAGGGGGGATCGGGTCAGTGGGCTGGGGGAGGGGGGATCGGGTCAGTGGGCTGGGGGAGGGGGTTCGGGTCAGTGGGCTGGGGGAGGGGGGATTGGGTCAGGGGGCTGGGGGAGGGGAGATTGGGTCAGGGGGCTGGGGGAGGGGGGATTGGGTCAGGGGGCTGGGGGAGGGGGGATTGGGTCAGTGGGCTGGGGGAGGGGGGATTGGGTCAGTGGGCTGGGGGAGGGGGGATTGGGTCAGGGGGCTGGGGGAGGGGGGATTGGGTCAGGGGGCTGGGGGAGGGGGGATTGGGTCAGGGGGCTGGAGGAGGGGGCATTGGGTCAGTGGGCTGGGGAGGGGGGTTTGGGTCAGGGGGCTGGGGTAGGGGGGATTGGGTCAGGGGGCTGGGGGAGGGGGCAGGAGGTCAGGAGCAGAGACAGCTGAAAGAATGGTCTCAATCTTAACTGAGAAATTGCTGAGTTCCTCACAAGTGTTGGGATTGAGGGGGGAGAGGGGGGTTTTAAGGAGTGTGTTTGTCGAGGGGAAAGGGAGAATGTTCTAAAACTGACTTTATAAAGTGAAAAAGGCTCCAGACACAATAAAGGGGCTCAGTTTGATTGGATTACAGAATTCCTGGCACTGAGAGTGTCTCTGATCACGTGAAGTCAAATCCAGGAAGTGCAGCTCGGAACAAGAGTTGAAAGTGAAAGAGGTGGAACAGGGAAGAGAGACAGAGAGAGACTCTGAGCACTGGGATGGCATCTCCGGATCTCACCCAGGAACTAACCTGTCCCATCTGCCTGGAGATATTCACCCAGCCCGTGTCTCTGGAATGTGAACATCACTTCTGCAGGAGCTGCATCTCCCAGAGTTGGGAGAAGGTCCCGGGTGATGTTTCCTGCCCCCAGTGTCGACAGGTCTTCACCCAGAGGAACATCAGGCCCGCTCGCACCCTGGCTAACATCGTGGAGAAGCTCAGAGTGCTGAAGGTGACACAGCCAGAGGAGGAGTTTTACTGTCAGGAACACGAGGAGAAGCTGAAACTGTTCTGTGAAGTTGAACAGAGAGCCATCTGTGTGGATTGCTGGGGTTCAGAACATCAAACTCACAAAGATCTGCACATCAAAGAGGCTGTCCAGCTCTACAAGGTACTGATTCACTGCTATGGACACAGACAGGGAGGGAAGAGGGGGAGGCGGTGGGGGTAACAGAGGGAGAGAGGGTTTGTAGAGTGAGGGGAGGGAGAGGAGGGGGGCAGGAGAGACTGGGCTGGGGATGTGTGAGGAGGTGGAGAGTGTTGGGAAGGGGGGATCATTGGGAGAATGTTGTTGGAGGAGGGGAATGGACCTGGAGGAGGATAATTGCAACAGGCGGAATTAACACAAAGTTTCTACTTAATTTCTATATCCTTTCATCCCAAACATTGAGAGGGACCAATCCTGGGAATATCTCCTTCCCTCCTTCACCAGTGTGAGTGGATTTAAAAACAGCAAACTCCTCCAGAAGGTGCCGTTAGCGGGTGTTCCCTTTCACAACCCTCTTTGTGTCCTTTCTGTCTGCCAGAACAAGTTAGAAACATCATTGGAGACTCTGCAGAAGCAAATGGACCTCAGTCTTCACAGTAAAAGAGAAGGAGAGGATGGCATTTCACAGATGAATGTAGGAGAGTGTCCTTTAGGCTTTGTGTAATGTTCCCTGTGTTTGTCATTGAGAGTGAGTGAGCTTCTCACACAGTGAGAGAGAGGGAGAGAGTTTTACTGAATAAAATGCTGGGGTCCAAATCACATTGCAGCTGCTCCCTGAACTGGACTGTAAGGGAGCGTCTGTAAATTGCAAAATATGGCAACAATGTATAAAGGTCTAATTTTACCGCTGCACCCAATCTCAACAATTCATTAAATAAATCTAGTCAGTAACTCACTCCCTGATGTCCATTATCCTATAGATAAACCATCTGAACCCCTCCATTAGATTCCAGCCTGTAACTCACTCCCAGGTATCCATTATTCTATAAATAAACCATCTGAACCCCACAATTAGATTCCAGTCTGTAATTAACTCCCAGGTAAACATTGATCTATGTATAAATTTGAACCCCTCGATTAGTTTTCTCTCAGTAACTCACTCCTTGCTCTCTTATATTTTATCATAAACCATTGGTATAATTTTACTGTGTTCAGCTGTAACTCACTCCCACACGCCGAATATTCCATCAAACAGCTGATCGTGCAGTGAATGGGCAGAGACCAGGGACACTGGGATTAGAGACATTGTTTATTCCGCTCTGGTTTCAATCTGTTCCAGACTGAAGTTGAGAGACTGAGAAATGAAATCCGCAGTGAATTTGAAAAGATGCACAAGTTCCTGTTTGAGAAGGAAGAGCTGATGAAAACAGAGTTGGAGCGAAAAAGCAATAAAATATTTGAGGAAATGGAGAACAATTTAAAGAAAACCTTGGATGAAATGTCTTCTGTTGAAGGAGCAATAAGAGATCTTCAATCCAGGCTGGAGATACAAAAGGCTCCAGAGTTCCTCAAGGTACAAAACCTCTTTGCCTTGTCCAGGAGAATATTGGGGGACTGAGGGCTGACACACTGACCTTTAACCTCTGGGCCTGGGTTTGGCCTCAGTCTGATTGGGTGGATGATTATCTCTTGCTGCTGTCAGTGAGGGTGCAGTGGGAGATGGGGTGAGGTAATCTCAGTGTGATTCCTATACACAGTGTAACCACAGCACTGAGTGATGTTTGGATTCAGAGAGAACTGTGCTGGTAGCTGGAGGGATTTACACTGGGGCAGATGGGGCTGTTCTGAGGATGGGGTTAAGGGGCATTGTTGAAGTGTAGAAGGTAGATCTTTATTGTGCTGCGGGTTCTGCTGTTCCTGACCCTGCAAACGCTTGATTCAACTGAAGACACAGCCAGCAATGGGGTTGGGATTGAAATCGAGGATTCAGAGAAGACACAAATTAGAGGAGTGCAGATGTCTCCGAGCGTTGTGGAGCTGGAGGAGATCACAGAGACAGAGAGGAGTGAGGCCAGGGAGGAATTTGAAAACCAGGATGAGAATGTTTTCAATGAATACGTTGTTGAGCTGGGAGCCAGTGGAGGTCACCAAGCACCGGGGTGATGGGGGCTACGATCAGATAGATAAGAATGTAAGCTGCTGAGGACAGGACATCCAGCTGGACATGGGCACCGGGAGGGGTGGTTGGGTGATCAGGAATATTTGGGAATGGGATAGAGGGACACAAGAGATGGGTCACATGGAGATAATGAGCTCAGAGTGGGAATGAAAGTAAAAAGGAAAAGCTATTTTCTAAATAATTCCTCGGTGTCTCCATTCTGTTCCCCCCTCATAATTTCTCCCTGAGATTTACAGCAACAGATCTTTAATCTGAGCTCAGGAACATAGGAATTAGGAGCAGGAGTCGGCAATTCAGCCCTTCGAGCCTGCTCCGCCATCCAATCAGATCATGGCTGATCTCTCCCTGGTCTCAAATCCACCTCCCCACCTGTTCCCCATATCCCTTTAACCTGTTTTTTTTATCAGAAATATATCCATCTCCTTCTTGAAACTATTTAATGATTCCGACTCCACCGCGCCACGGGGCAGCGAGTTACACAAATTTACCCCCCTCTGCGAGAAGTTGTTCCTCCTCCTCTCAGTTTTAAATCTACCGCCTCTCAACCTATACCTGTGACCCCTTGTTCTAATCTGACTCAATAATATCCATTCTGTTTCTGTCCCCTCAGGATATACAAGACCTTGTGAAGAGGTAAGCAGATTTAAAGGAACAGTTTTGCGATGTGATCGCTGCTGTCTCTCTCACACAGACTGATTTGTGGACCTGTTTTTACAGGAGTCAGATGGAGTTTCACCAGGCTGGAACTGTCTCCACTCAGTTACCTGTGGGTATCGATGGTGGACCATTCAAATACATCAATGTGTGGAGGGAAATGAGAGCAGTGATTTCACCAGGTATCATTCTCTGTATATTGCCATCTCCGTACTGTTATCCACGTGACTAATGGGCTTTGACACACTGATGGAATGACCATAAGAAAGAAGAGCAGCAGTGATCCAGCCCAGTGAACCTGCTCTGTTTTTGGATAAGATTATGACTGATCTGCTTGTGGCCTTCACTCTACTTACCCCCCCTCCCCACCCCACATAACCCTTAACCCCCTTGTTGATCAAAAATCTATCCAACTCAGCCTTGTAGTCAATGAGGCAGCCTCCACTGCTCTCTCTGTGGAAGAGAATTCCAAAGACTAATGACCCTCTCAGAGGAGAAATTCCTCCTCATCGCCGTCTTATATCACCCTTTTATTGAAGCTTTGCTGCCGAGATCTAGATTTCCCCAGGAGATGAAACACCCTCCCAGCATCTACCCTGTCAAAGGGACCCCCTCAGAATCTTCCATGTTTCAAGAAGATCACCTCTTATTCTTCTAAACTTCAATGAGTTTTGACCCAACTTGCTCAACCTTTCCTCAGAAGACAATCCCTTCATCTTAGGAATCAACCGAGTGAACCTTCTCTGAACAGCGTCCAATGAAAGTATCTCCCTCCTGATGTAAGGTGACCAAATCTGTACACAATACTCAAGCTGCAGTTTCACCAGTGAACACAGGAGGAGATCGTTCGGCCCATTGTGTTCCTGCTAGCTCGCTGCAAGACAACTCAACTGCTCGCACTCCTCCACCTTCTCTCTCTCACTCTGCAGATATTTCCTCTTCAGATAATGATCCCATTCTCTTTGAAATCTGAGATTGAATCTGATTCCATCACAGTGCGTTCCACATCCTAAACACTGGCTGTGTGAAAAGGTTTTTCCTCGCGTTACTGTGGCTCCCTTTGTCAATCACTTTAATTTCTGTGTCCTCTAGTTCTCCATCCTTCCACCAATGGGAACAGTTTCTTCCGATCTACCCTGCCCAGACCCCTCATGATTTTGAACATCTCTATCTAATCTCCTCTTAGTCGTCTCCTCTCTCAGTAGAGCCACCCCAGTTTCTCCGATCTATCTACATACCTGAAGTTCCTATCCCAGGAACCATTCTGGTGAATCTTTTCTGCACTCTCTCTGAGACCTTCACATCCTCCCTAAAGTGCGGTGTCCCGAACCGGTGCAGAATGATAAACAACAGCAAACAATTCTGGGTCAGAATCCAATGTTGTCTGTACACGTCTCGTGATTCACTCTGCTTTTCTTATAGTAACGGCTTCCCATTTATGTTCCCTCCCAGTTCCATCATCTCTCACCCTGGATCCAGATACAGCAAACAACCGACTCATCATTTCCCAGGATCTGAGCAGTGTGAGGTTTGGAAATGAAGATAAAGATCTTCCTGATAATCCAGAAAGATTTGATATAAAATTGTATGTTTTGAGCTGCCAGAGTTTCACATCAGGGAGAATTTACTGGGAGGTGGGTCTTGGAAACAAGACTGACTGGGTAGTGGGTGTCTGCAGAGAGTCTGTCAACAGGAAAGGAAAGATCATTCCTTCGCCTGAGAATGGATTCTGGGTCATCGCCCGGCTTCGTGACTGCAAATCAGAGAAAATCCCGGATGTCATCTCCCAGCTGAAAGTGAAACCCCGGAAGTTAGGAATTTCCCTGGATTATGAGGGGGGACAGGTGTCATTTTACGATGCTGAGGACATGTCTCACCTGTACACATTCACTGACACATTCACCGAGAAACTCTACCCCATCTTTAATCCTTGTAATAATGCCTCTGGTAACAACACTGAGCCACTCACACTGCTCACGTGTTAACATAGTGGAACACACTTTCTGAGGTCAGGGCTTTGGGGAGAAGGCTGATTCACCGTGCAAACTGCTCACATTGCCCTGATTCTCTGCTGTGTGCTGTCAGGGGGTGAGTGTGTTTGAATTAGCAGTTTATTAGACCACAAGACCATGAGGCATCAGAGCAGAATTAGACCACTCGGCCCATCGAGTCTGCTCCACCATTCAATCATGACTGATATTTTTCTCATCCCCATTCTCCTGCCTTTTCCCCATAACCCCTGATCCCCTTATTAATCAAGAACCTATCTATCTCTGTCTTAAAGACACTCAAGAACCTGGTCTTCACAGCCTTCTGCGGCAAAGTGTTTCTCAGATTCACCACTCTCTGGATGAAGAAATTACTCCTCATCTCTGTTTTAAAGGATCGTCCCTTTAGCCTGAGGTTGTGCCCTCTGGTTCCAGTTTTTCCTGCTCGTGGAAACATCCTCTCCATGGCCACTCTATCCAGGCCTCGCAGTATTCTGAAGTTTCAATAAGATCCCCGTTCATCCTTCTAAACTCCAACGAATACAGACCCAGAGTCCTCAACCATTCCTCATACGACAAGCTCTTCATTCCAGGGGTCATTCTTGTGAACCTCCTCTGGACTGTCCAAGGACAGCACATCCTTAGATACGGGGCCCAAAACTGCTCACAATATTCCAAATGGGGTCTGACAGCCTTATAAAGCCTCAGAAGTACACCCCTGCTCTTGTATTTGGAGGAAGATGTAGCTGGTGTGATCAATAAGTTTGCGGACGACACGAAGATTGCTGGAGTTGCGGATAGTGATGAACATTGTCAGAGAATACAGCAGGATATAGATAGGCTGGAACATTGGGCAGAGAAATGGCAGATGGAATTTAATCCAGACAAATGCGAAGTGATGCATTTTGTTAGATCTAATGTAAGGGGGAGCTATACAATAAATGGCAGAACCATCAGGAGTATAGACACACAGAGGGACCTGGGTGTACAAGTCCACAGTTCCTTAAAGGTGGCAGCACAGGTGGAGAGGGTGGTGAAGAAGGCATATGGCATGCTTGCCTTTATTGGACGGGGCATAGAATATAAAAGTTGGCATATGATGTTGCAGCTGTATAGAACGTTGGTTCGGCCGCATTTGGAATACTGCATCCAGTTCTGGTCGCCACACTACCAGAAGGACGTGGAGGCTTTGGAGAGAGTACAGAGAAGGTTTACCAGGATGTTGCCTGGTATGGAGGGTCTTAGCTATGAGGAAAGATTGGGTAAACTGGGGTTGTTCTCCCTGGAAAGACGGAGGATGAGGGGCGACCTAATAGAGGTGTGTAAAATTCTGAAGGGCATAGATAGGGTGAACAGTGGGAAGCTTTTTCCCCGGTCGGAGGTGACGAACACAAGGGGTCACAGGTTCAAGGTGAGGGGAACAATGTTCAACACAGATGTCAGGGGGACGTATTTTACACAGAGGGTGGTGGGGGCCTGGAATGCACTGCCAAGCAACGTGATTGAGGCGGACACGCTGGGATCGTTTAAGACTTATCTAGATAGCCACATGAACAGACTGGGAATAGAGGGATACAAACGAATGGTCTCATTGGGCACATGAGCGGCGCAGGCTTGGAGGGCGAAGGGCCTGTTCCTGTGCTGTATTGTTCTTTGTTCTTTGTATTCTAGCCCTCTCAACATTAATGCTAACATTGCATTTGCCTTCCTAACTGCCGACTGAATCTGCATGTTAACCTTAAGAGAATCTTGAACAAGGACTCCCAAGTCCCTTTGTGTTATTCTGTCATTTTAATTCAGATTCTCTCCCCATCTCACTGTCCCTATCCCAATCTAAAGGGACCCAGAAGCACTGAACAAGAATAGAATGAAGCATAATCTTCTGAATTGTGGTAACTGTGCCCTACTCTCAAACAATTCATTGTGATTCTTTATTTTGTTTGTGCCCTTGAATAAATACTTTATTTCTAAACTGTTGTCACGGACCCGGCTGATGTTAACTGCGAGAGTGTGCCAACCTGGAACACGGTTCACGGTTGTGTATAATCTTGTTGATGGGAACGGTGTGAGGAACCTCGTGTGAGACCCAGTGAGAAAGTAACCAGACCAGTTGTAGTATAACACTTACTAAAGACTATTCCAATAAAGAAAAGACACATAGACACAAACAGGACTATAATGATCTAAGACAGTTACATATAGGAACTACCAAACATACCCCGCAGTTTCTGTAGAAATTCCCAGGATGCTGCCTGGATTAGAGGGAATAAGCTGTAAGGAGAGGCTGGACGAACTCGGATTGTTTTCTCTGGAGCGGCAGAGGCTGGGGGGAGACCTGATAGAAGTCTATAAAATTATGAGAGGCAGAGATCGGGTTGAGAGTCAGAAACATTTCCCTGAGTTAAAATGTCTAATACTAGGGGGCATGCACTTAAGGTGAGAGGGGGGGAAGGTTCAGGGGAGATGTGAGGGGCAATTTTCTTTACACAGAGAGTGGTCGGTGTCTGGAACGCGTTGCCGGGGGTGGTGGTGGTGGTGCAGGAAGATACAACAGGGGCATTTAAGGGGCTTTTAGATAAGCACATGAATATGCAAGGAATGGAGGGATATGGACCAAGGGGAAGGAGAAGGGATTAGTTTAATTTAGCGTCATATTCAGCACAACATCGAGGGCCGAATGGCCTGTTCCTGTGCGGTACTGTTCTATGTTCTATGCACCCTTTTTGATCCAAATTGTATTTGAGATCTGAACTCTTTGAGGACTTCCCTATTCCTAAACATCATCCAGTTCAATAGATCGATAAGTAAAGGCCAGCTTATAGTTACCGCACTGTGTACGATTGAGAAGTTACTCTGGGGAAGGTTTCTTCTTGGTTCAGCGATGATGTGGGTATTAACTGCCTCCACGAAGGTTTCTGCACTCTTGCCTCTGCTCTGCCAGCTAGAACTGGCTTATAGGCTGCTGGATGGAAACTGCCCAACGCTTCCACGAAAAGGTTGTCAATTATATCATTGTTTCCCTTTGAAGGATCTCTCTGTATATTTGGCTGCCTGTCCCCTCAGCTTCTGTTCATTCTAAAAGGTTAACATGTGTCCACTTTTCCGTGGACGGTGCAATCGTCGACTCAAAGGGATTGCGATTAGCAGGATGATGTGTTTCTTTTGGACTGTCGACAACAGCTAATCCCCTTGTTGGGAATCACATCCTGTGAAATAGCTTTGGAAATGCTGGTGGCTCTGAAGCTGCTGGAAACTTCATGACAACTGGACTGACACCTGGTGTGAGGATTATTGATTCAGAAAATGAGTGGAAAGAATTTATTTCCATTCATTTGTGGGATGCGGATGTCGCTGGCTGGACCAGCGTTTATTGCCCATTACAAATTGCCCTTGAGAAGGTGGTGGAGAGCTGCCTCCCTGAACAGCTGCAGTCCCTGTGGTGTAGGTACACCCACTGTGCTGTTAGGGAGGGAGTTCCAGGATTTTGACCCAGTGACAGTGAGGGAATGGGGATACATTTCCAAGTCAGGACAGTGAGTGACATGGAGCAGAGCTTCCAGGTGGTGGTATCAGGTATAACAATATCAGCACTGCTGCCTCACAGCGCCAGGGAACCAGGTTCAATTCCCGGCTTGGGTCACTGTCTGTGTGGAGTTTGCACATTCTCCCCGCATCTGCGTGGGTTTCCTCCAAGTGCTCCGGTTTCCACCCACAGTCCAAAGATGTGCGGGTTAGGTGGCTTGGCCATGTTAAATTGCCTCTTAGTGTCAGGAGGACTAGCTCGGTAAATATATGGGGTTATGGGGATAGGGTCTGGGTGGGATTGTGGTCGGTACAGACTCAATGGGCCGAATTGCCTCTTTCTGCTTTGTAGGATTCTATGATTCGATGACTTATGACCATTCAGTCAGAACCTGTCTAAACATCAACATCAACTCCACTTTCCCACCCTATCCCTTCACTCCCTTTGTAGACAAGAAGATATCGATCTCTGGGTTGAATATTCTCGCTGACAGCTCACCGAGGTAGAGAATCCCAAAGATTCACATCTCTCTCTGAGTGAAGACATTTCTCCTCGTCTCAGTCTTAAATGGCCGACCCCTTATCCTGATTCTGTGACTCCGAGTTCTAGAGCAGTCTCAGCATCGACCCTGTCAGGATCCCGAACAATTGTGTCTGTCTCAATAAGATCACCCCTTATTCTTCTAAACTTTAAAGATTACAGATCCATTGTACTCACTCTCTCCTCATATAGAACAACCCTTTCACCCCAAGAATCTATTCAGTGAACCTTCATTGCAGCCTCTAAGGTAAGTCTAGGTTTCCTTAGGTAAGGAGATTAAAACTGTGCCCAGTCCCCCAACTGTGACCACACCCAGTCGCTGTTTCATTGCAGCAAGACTTATACTCTTATACATCAGCCCCATTGTAATAAAGGCGAACATAACATTTACCCTCCTAATTGTTCACTGTATCTGCTTGTTAACTTTCTCTGCTTCACCCCAAATCCCTCTGACTCCCAACATTTACAAGTCTCCCATCTTTCAAATAAATTATCCTGATATCCTCATCGAGTCATAGAGGTTTACAGCATGGAAACAGGCCCTTCGGCCCAACTTGTCCATGCCGCCCAGTTTTTACCACTAAGCGAGTCCCAATTGCCCCCATTTGGCCCATATCCCTCTATACCCATCTTACCCATGTAACTGTCTAATAGCTTTTTAAAAGACAAATTGTACCCACCTCTACTACTGCCGCTGGTAGCTCATTCCAGACACTCACCACCCTGTGTGTGAAAAAATTGCCCCTCTGGATCCTTTTGGATCTCTCCGCTCTCCCCTTAAAATGTGACCTCTAGTTTTAGACTCCCCTAACTTTGGTAAAAGGTGTGACTAGCTACCTTATCTATGCCCCTCATTAATTTATAGACCTCGATAAGATCTATAAGGGGTGGCACGGTAGCACAGTGGTTAGCACTGCTGCTTCACAGCTCCAGAGACCTGGGTTTGATTCCCGGCTTGGGTCACTGTCTGTGTGTAGTTTGCACATTCTCCTCGTGTCTGCGTGGGTTTCCTCCGGCTGCTCCGGTTTCCTCCCACAGTCCAAAGATGTGCGGGTTAGGTTGATTGGCCATGCTAAAATTGCCCCTTAGTGTCCTGGGATGCGTAGATTAGAGGGATTAGCGGGTAAAATATGTAGGGATGTGGGGGTAGGGCCTGGGTGGGATTGTGGTCGGTGCAGACTCGATGGGCCGAACGGCCTCTTTCTGTACCGTAGGGTTTCTATGATTTCTCTGAAGATCACCCCTCAGCCTCCTCGGCTCCAGGGAAACAAGTCCCAGTCTATCCAACCTCTCCTAATAACTCAAACCATCAAGTCAGAGCAAAGAGGATAATTGTACAAAAGAGATCGGGGCATTGAGACGCTCCAGTCTGTCCCACCGTTCTGTTGGGTCATAGCTGATCTGTATCGAAACCACATTTACTGACCTTGGTTTTATAGTGTCGGAGCCTTTGTGTGAAGAAGCTTTTCCTGAAATCCCCCCCTTGAACTCCCTCATCCTGATGGGCACTTTTCCCATGTTGGCAGGAAGGGCTTTACATGGAGCAGCCACGCCATCTGCTGGCAGTGCTGTGAATGGCCACTTGCTCTGTCAGCTGCCTTTAAACTGGAGGCTGGATTTAGTGAGGCCGTCAATATAAGATAGTCATTAACAAATCCAATCGGGAATTCGAGACCAACATCTTTACCCAGAGAGCGGTTAGAATGAGGAACTCCCTCCCATTCATGGAGAACAGGAATGGGGAAGGGGTTTGATGTGGGAAATTTCTCACAAATCAATAAGATTTGAGAACAGTAGACGTTTAGATACTGACAGGATTAATAGCAACGGGTTCATGATTCTTAAAACAAGATTGTAGGCTAATGAGAGAAGAGATTACACACATGTGAACGCAGTGAGAGAGTTAAACAAGTAATTATGATTTAAACATATATGCTGATATTTTAAATGTATTTTAAGTGTTGTACGAATTATTCACTTCAGCCGAAGGCAGGTTACCGCAAGGTATGATGGGAAAGGTGAATAGTTCAGAACCAAAGGCCTGGGAATCCTGTACTTTGCAAAATTCATCTCCGGAAGTTTCTTATGCAGCAACACATGTTGCAATTTTATGAATAGGTGTTTTCCTTGTCCTAGAACTGTATCTGCTTGTTAACTTTCTCTGCTTCACCCCAAATCCCTCTGACTCCCAACATTTACAAGTCTCCCATCTTTCAAATAAATTATCCTGATATCCTCATCGATTCATAGAGGTTTACAGCATGGAAACAGGCCCTTCGGCCCAACTTGTCCATGCCGCCCAGTTTTTAACCACTCAGCTAGTCCCAATTACCCTCATCCTGATGGGCACTTTTCCCATGCTGGCAGGAAGGGCTTTACATGGAGCAGCCACGCCATCTGCTGGCAGTGCTGTGAATGGCCACTTGCTCTGTCAGCTGCCTTTAAACTGGAGGCTGGATTTAGTGAAGCCGTCAATATAAGATAGTCATTAACAAATCCAATCGGGAATTCGAGACCAACATCTTTACCCAGAGAGCGGTTAGAATGAGGAACTCCCTCCCATTCAAGGAGAACAGGAATGGGGAAGGGGTTTGATGTGGGAAATTTCTCACAAATCAATCCGGTTTTACGATAGTCGAGACTCAGACACTGAGAGGGTTAATAGCAAAGGGTTAAATGATTCTGGAAACAAGATTGTCGGCTAATGAGAGAAGAGATTACACACATGTGAATGTAGTAAAAGAATTAAACAAGTAATTATGATTTAAACATATATGCTGATATTTTAAATGTATTTTAAGTGTGGTATGAATTATTCACTTCAGCCGAAGGCAGGTAACCGCAAGGTATGATGGGAAAGGCGAATAGTTCAGAACCAAAGGCCTGGGAATCCTGTACTTTGCAAAATTCATCTCCGGAAGTTTCTTATGCAGCAACACATGTTGCAATTTTATGAATAGGTGTTTTCCTTGTCCAGACTCAAGGTGGAAATGTGCCCGGATGTGGGAGCACCTGTCTATCCAGTTTGGCAATGATTGGGTGGGAACATTAACTTTGACCCCTCTAGTGAGCATCTCGGGTAACCTGGCAACGGGGAAGTAACTTTAGCCAAGATAGGAATTAGTGTCTGGATTTCATGGACAAATGAGATATCACTGTGCTGGATGGTGAGATGCAATTGGCTGAGGTACATGACAGGTATTATTATTGATAGGTGTATGTTAAAGATGATTAATTTAAAGCTAAGATATGGTGGGAATGATTGATAGGAAAACCTATAACTGTTCTGTTCAGAATTGTAAAGGTCAGATCTATTCAGAGAGTTCTGGCTGCTCGATCGAGAGCTGACTCCACCCTCTGATGATCTCCGAGCAGCTGCTAATTAAATAAAGTTACATCTTTGGTTCAGAAACACTGGCTCCGTGAGTCTTGGATTGTCTAAGTTTTCCTGACAGTTCTGGTCACCTCGGGTCCCCCACAACAGTCTTAAAATGGAGAGAGAGGCTCCGTGCCCAGCAGTTCAGTGCTGTACTCACTGTGACTGGGTTTGGTGAGGGGTTCCAGACCCTTGTTTCAGCTGAAGCAATATTTTAAAGTGGGGGCTGGATGGCAGTATATGTGCTCACAGTGACACCCAGTGGCAGGCAATGGAAAGGCACATTGCACAGAGTGTTCAACAAGAGGCTGATTCACTACCTCCCATTGCGTGCTGCCACCCCAGTCGAATATCCTTCTCACCAGCATTACTGTCTCAGTAACATGTCTCGCAAGATGATTGCAGACTGACGGGGAGACAATAGCAGATTCAGCATCACGATTTGTTTAAACGGAACATGAACAAACTGATGGAGCAGGAGGTGAACAGGAATTTAAAGATGTTATTGTGCAGTCCATGTCCCAGTTCCTGGTCTGTTAATGTGATGATGTGGAGATGCCGGCGTTGGACTGGGGTAATTCCCAGTCCGGAAAGGACCGGAGCCTTCAACATGTCATTGATGAAGACGAACATCTCGCCAAGGCCATCCCCACTTCTTGCCTTCAAACAACCGCACAACCTCAAACAGACCATTGTCCTCAGCAAACTACCCAGCCTTCAGGAGAACAGTGACCATGGCACCACACAACCCTGCCACAGCAACCTCTGCAAGACGTGCTGGATCATCGACACGGATGCCATCACCTCACGTGAGAACACCATCCACCAGGTACACGGTACCTACTCTTGCGACTCGGCCAACATTGTCTACCTGATATGCTGCAGGAAAGGATGTCCCGAGGCATGGTACATTGGGGAAACCATGCAAACACTACGACAATGGATGAATGAACACCGCTCGACAATCACCAGGCAAGACTGTTCTCTTCCTGTGGGGGAGCACTTCAGCAGTCACGGGCATTCAGCGTTGGATCTTCAGGTAAGCGTTCTCCAAGGCGGCCTTCACGACACACGACAGCGCAGAGTCGCTGAGCAGAAACTGATAGCCAAGTTCCGCACACATGAGGACGGCCTAAACCGGGATGTTGGATTTATGTCACATTTTCAGTAACCCCCACAGCTTGCCTCCTGATCTTGCAGAATCTTACAAGCTGTTCTGTCTGGAGACAATACACATCTCTTTAACCTGTGTTTAATGTTCCCTCCACCCACATTATCTGTACCTTTAAGACCTGGCTGGCTGTAGAGATTTACATTCTAATTAGTATTCTGTAACTTGATTTCTGTGTCTCTGTGCACTGTTGGAGAACAGATTTTCACTCCATCTGACGAAGGAGCAGCGCTCCGAAAGCTAATGGTATTTGCTACCAAATAAACCTGTTGGACTTTAACCTGGTGTTGTGAGACTTCTTACTGTCCAGAAGGAAGAACATGGAAGAGAGAATGTCCGGGGTGTGAGGGGTCCGCGATTTTGCTGGCTGCTTCTCCGAGGCAACGGGAAGTGTAGATGGAGCCACTGGACGGGAGGCTGGTGTGTGTGATGGACTGCGTGTGCGTGTAAGTGTGTGTGTAAGTGTCAGTGTGTTAGGGTGTTTGTGTCAGTGTGTGTGTCAGGGTCTCTGGGACTGAAGACTCACCTCAGGAGAGTTTGAAACAGAAACACTTTGATTCAGTAAGAGCTAACAAACAAATTACATTTATATAGCGCCTTTCATGCAGTGAAACATCCAGAGGGACTCGACAGGGATGTAAATCAGACAAAAATAATTGAGGTGAATGTGATCGTCCAGAGCCAATCTCCCCACAGCGAGATAATGTGCAGCAACTGAGGAATGAGAAGCTGGAACACAGGATTGTTCCTGTTCATCGAGTTAATGATAACCCCAAAGCCCAGATAGAAACAAATCCAATCTTTAACCGGGGATGGTGCCTGGATTGTGGAGGGAGATCAGTCCTGGGAGCCGGAGGAGAAACCTTCCTCACCGCTCTCCACTGATGTCCCAGTTTCAGCATCCCGGATCCCGGATTCTGATCCCAGTTTGTAGAGTAAAGGGGGGAAGGTGGAGATGGGGGTGGGACTTTGCAAAGTCAGAGGCGTCACATGTTATTTATTGAATAATGGGAGAGAGGGGAGTGAGGATAAGGAAGGTCCCAGGGGGAAGCTGGATTTGGAAAGGTCTTGGGGATGACAGAGAGAAGGGAAACTAGAGAAAGATGTCAGGGGGATTGGGTCAGTGGGCTGGGGGGAGGGGGGATTGGGTCAGTGGGGCTGGGGGAGGGGGGATTGGGTCAGTGGGCTGTGGGGAGGGGGGATTGGGTCAGTGGGCTGGGGGAGGGGGGATTGGGTCAGGGGGCTGGGGGAGGGGGGATTGGGTCAGTGGGCTGGGGGAGGGGGGATTGGGTCAGGGGGCTGGGGGAGGGGGGATTGGGTCAGTGGGCTGGGGGAGGGGGGATTGGGTCAGGGGGCTGGGGGAGGGGGGATTGGGTCAGGGGGCTGGGGGAGGGGTCAGGAGCAGAGACAGCTGGAAGAATGGCCTCAATCTTAACTGAGAAATTGCTGAGTTTCTCACAAGTGTTGGGATTGAGGGGGGAGAGGGGGTTTTAAGGAGTATGTTTATAGAGGGGAAAGGGAGAATGTTCTAAAGCTGACTTTATAAAGTGAAAAAGGCTCCAGACACAATAACGGGGCTCAGTTTGATTGGATTACAGACTTCCTGCACTGAGAGTGTCTCTGATCACGTGAAGTCAGATCCAGGAAGTGCAGCTCCGAACAAGAATTGAAAGTGAAAGAGGTGGAACAGGGAAGAGAGACAGAGAGAGACTCTGAGCACTGGGATGGCATCTCCGGATCTCACCCAGGAACTAACCTGCCCCATCTGCCTGGAGATATTCATGATGTGGAGATGCCGGCGTTGGACTGGGGTAAACACAGTAAGAAGTCTCACAACACCAGGTTAAAGTCCAACAGGTTTATTTGGTAGCAAATACCATAAGCTTTCGGAGTGCTGCCCCTTCGTCAGATGGAGTGGTTATCTGTTCTCAAACAGTGCAAACAGACACAGAAATCAAATTACAGAATACTTATTAGAATGCAAATCTCTACAGCCAGCCAGGTCTTAAATGTACAGACAATGTGGGTGGAGGGAGCATTCAACACAGGTTAAAGAGATGTGGATTGTCTCCAGATAGAACAGCCAGTGAAATTCTGCAAGCCAAGGAGGCAAGCTGTGGGGGCTACTGATAATGTGACATAAATCCAACATCCCGGTTTAGGCCGTCCTCATGTGTGCGGAACTTGGCTATCAGTTTCTGCTCAGCGACTCTGCGCTGTCGTGTGTAAGCGTTCTCCAAGGCGGCCTTCACGACACACGACAGCGCAGAGTCGCTGAGCAGAAACTGAGAGCCAAGTTCCGCACACATGAGGACGGCCTAAACCGGGATGTTGGATTTATGTCACATTATCAGTAACCCCCACAGCTTGCCTCCTTGGCTTGCAGAATTTCACTGGCTGTTCTATCTGGAGACAATACACATCTCTTTAACCTGTGTTGAATGCTCCCTCCACCCACATTTTCGGTACATTTAAGACCTGGCTGGCTGTAGAGATTTGCATTCTAATCAGTATTCTGTAATTTGATTTCTGTGTCTGTTTGCACTGTTTGAGAACAGATAACCACTCCATCTGATGAAGGGGCAGCGCTCCGAAAGCTTATGGTATTTGCTACCAAATAAACCTTTTGGACTTAAACCTGTTGTTGTGAGACTTCTTACTGGAGATATTCACCCAGCCCGTGTCTCTGGAATGTGAACATCACTTCTGCAGGAGCTGCATCTCCCAGAGTTGGGAGAAGGTCCCGGGAGATGTTTCCTGCCCCCAGTGTCGACAGGTCTTCACCCAGAGGAACATCAGGCCCGCTCGCACCCTGGCTAACATCGTGGAGAAGCTCAGAGTGCTGAAGGTGACACAGCCAGAGGAGGAGTTTTACTGTCAGGAACACGAGGAGAAGCTGAAACTGTTCTGTGAAGATGAAGAGAGAGCCATCTGTCTGGTGTGTGGCATGTCCAGAGCTCACAAGATGCACAGTGTGATCCCAATAAAGGAGGCAGCCCAGATATACAAGGTACTGGATCAGTGCCACTGACACAGAAAGGGAGGAAAGAGGGACAGGGGAGTAAGTAACAGAGTGAGAGGGGGGCTTGTTGGATGAGGGAAGGGGGGCTGCAGGGAGTGGGGGAGGGATGGGGAGAGGGAGGTGGAGAGGGTTGAGGGGAGGGGAAGGTTGATGGAGGAGGGGAATGGACCTGGAGGAGGATAATTGCAACAGGCGGAATTAACACAAAGTTTTTACTAAATTTCTTAATCCTTTCATCCCAAACATTGAGAGTGACCAATCCTGGGAATATCTCCTTCTCTCCTTCACCAGTGTGAGTGGATTTAAACACAGCAAACTCCTCCAGAAGGTGCTGTTAGCGAGTGTTCCCTTTCACAACCCTCTTTGTGTCCTTTCTGTCTTCCAGAACAAGTTAGAAACATCATTGGGGACTCTGCAGAAGCAAATGGACCTCAGTCTTCACAGGAAAAGAGAAGGAGAGGATGGCATTTCACAGATGAAGGTAGGAGAGTGTCCTTTAGGCTTTGTGTAATGTTCCCTGTGTTTGTCATTGTGAGTGAGTGAGCTTCTCACACAGTGAGAGAGAGGGAGAGAGTTTTACTGAATAAAATGCTGGGGTCCAAATCACATTGCAGCTGCTCCCTGAACTGGACTGTAAGGGAGCGTCTGTAAATTGCAAAATATGGCAACAATGTATAAAGGTCTAATTTTATCACAACACCCAATCTCAACGATTGACAAAATAAATCTCGTCAGTAACTCACTCCCTGATATCCATTATTCTATATATAAACCATCTGAACTCCTCGATTAGATTCCAGTCTGTAACCCACTCCCACGTATCCATTATTCTATATATAAACCATCTGAACCCCTTGATTAGATTCCAATCTGTAACTCACTCCCAGGTTTCCATTATTCTACATGTAGATCATCTGAACCCCTCAATTAGATTCCAGTCTGGAACACAGACCCCATTCCATTATTCTAGATCGAAACTATCTGAACCTCTTGATGAGATTCCAGTCTGTAACTCGCTCCCAGGTATACATTATTCTACATGTAAATCATCTGAACCCCTCAGAACCCCTCAAACCTATATAGGATAAGGGTAACTATGAGTGATAGGCCAGTTCGGTGCTTCCGGTGTGGGATGTGGGAGTCCCTGGAAACACCTAGCCTCCCGGAGGACCACATTTGCGCCAGGTGCGTGGAACTGCAGCTCCTGAGGGACCGCGTCACGGAACTGGAGCTGCAGATTGCTGACCTTGGTCAAGTCAGGGAGAATGAGATAATAATTGACATGAGTTATAGGGAACTAGTTACACCGGGGCATCAGGAGGAAGCCACGTGGGTCACAGTTAGGAGGAGTAAAGGTCAGAAGGGTAACGTACTAGAGAGTACTCCAGTGGCTGTCTCTCATAATAGGAAGGGCTCGGCGACAGGTGTGAGAGGGGAGGGGAGTGAGCAATTAGTGGAGGGGTCACCTGTGGTTGTCCCCCTCCAAAACAAGTATATTGTTTTGGATAGTGTGGAGGAGGATGACTCTCCAGGGGTAAGCCACAGTGACCAGGTCACTGGCACAGAGTCAGGCTCTGTGTCCCAGAAAGGAAAGAGAGGGGTTAGGAGAGCAATAGTGGTGGGGGATGCGTCGGTTAGAGGCACGGACAGGCGATTCTGTGGGTGCGAACGGGACTCCAGGATGGTAGTCTGCCTACTTGGTGCTGGGGTAATGGATGTCTCCGAGCGGATAGGAGGCATCTTAAAAGGGGAAGATAAAGAAACGGATGTCATTGTACACATTGGTGCAAATGACGTAGATAGGAAGAGCAGGGGGATCCTACGAGAGCAATTCAGGGAGTTGGGAAATAGGCTAAAATGTAGGGCCTCCGGGGTGGCCATCTCTGGGCTGCTCCCAATGCCTCGTGCCAGTGAGGCTAAGAATAGGGAGATAGTACAATTGAACGCTTGGCTAAAGTACTGGTCCAGGAGGGAGGGCTTCATTTTCCTAGATCAATGGGAAGTTTTCAGGAGAGGATGGCACCTGTACAAGAAGGACGGGTCACAACTAAGTTGGAAGGGCACGAATATCCTGGCTGGGAGTTTTGCTAGTGCAGTTCGGGGGGGTTTAAACTAGTATGGCAGGGGGGTGGGGATCAAAATATTAGGTCTACAAGTGTAGAGGCTGGGGACGAGCTTGGGGCTGGGACAAGGCTGGCAAAGGAGAAGAGCACTCTGGGGGAGGATGACCTCACTGGGCCTAGAGGTCTGGAGTGCTTATACTTCAATGCAAGGAGCGTAGCAGGTAAGACAGACGAACTTAAGGCCTTAATGCTCACGAGGAATTTGGATGTGGTTGCGGTGACAGAGACTTGGTTGAAAGAGGGACAGGACTGGCAGCTGAATATTCCGGGGTACAAGTGTTTTAGGCGAGACAGAGGAGGGGCCAAAAGAGGTGGGGGAGTAGCAGTATTAGTTGGAGAGCATATTACAGCGGTGCAGAGGGAGGACAATTCAGAGGGGTCGTGTAACAAGTCACTTTGGGTGGAGTTTAGAAACAGGAAGGGCGCAGTCACTATGTTGGGGGTATACTACAGGCCCCCCAACAGCCTAAGGGAAGTGAAAGAACGGATATATCAGGAGATACTGGATAGGTGCAGGAAATATAGGGTTGTTGTCGTGGGAGACTTCAATTTCCCTGGTATAGACTGGAAATCGCTGAGAGCTGGGATTCTGAATGGGGAGGAATTTGTAAAATGCGTACAGGAGGGTTCTTTGGAACAATATGTAGATAGCCCGACTAGAGAGGGAGCTATTCTGGACCTGGTACTGGGGAATGAGCCCGGTCAGGTCTTCAAAGTTTCGGTAGGGGAACATGTAGCAAATAGTGACCACAATTCTGTTAGCTTTAGGATAGTGATGGAAAAGGATGAGTGGTGTCCCAAGGGTAAGGTGTTGGATTGGGGGAAGGCTCACTTTAGTGGGATTAGGCAGAAATTGGCAGCTCTTGATTGGGAGAGGCTGTTTGAGGGTAAATCCACATCTGGCATGTGGGAGTCTTTTAAGGAACAGTTGTTAGGGCTGCAGGACAGGCATGTGCCTGTAAAAAAGAAGGATAGGAAGGGTAGGATTCGAGAACCGTGGATAACCAGGGAAATTGAGGGACTGGTCAAAAAGAAAAGAGAGGCGTATGTTAGGTCCAGGCAGCTAAAAACGGAGGGAGCTCTGGAGGAGTACAAAGAAAGTAGGAAAGAACTCAAACGGGGAATTAGAAGGGCAAAAATGGGTCACGAAATGTCCTTGGCAGACAGGATTAAGGAGAATCCCAAGGCATTTTATTCATACGTTACGAACAAAAGGGTTGTCAGGGAAAAAATCGGACCTCTCAGGGACAAAAGTGGGGAATTATGCTTGGAGCCCAATGAAGTAGGGGAGATCCTAAATGAATACTTTGCGTCGGTATTCACAAAGGAGAGGGATGTGTTGACTGGGAGTGTCTCGGAGGGGAGTGTTGGACTGTTGGAGAAAATCTCCATTACAAGAGAGGAAGTGCTAGGTTTGTTAGAGAATATAAAGACTGACAAATCCCCAGGGCCTGATGGAATCTATCCAAGGCTGCTCAGGGAGACGAGAAATGAAATCTCTGGGCCTCTGACGCAAATCTTTGTCTTGTCACTGGACGCAGGTGAGGTCCCAGAGGATTGGAGGATAGCTAATGTGGTCCCGTTATTTAAGAAGGGTAGGAAGGATAACCCGGGTAATTATAGGCTGGTGAGCTTGACGTCCGTGGTGGGGAAGTTGTTGGAGAAGATTCTTAGAGATAGGATGTATGCGCATTTAGAAAGGAATAAACTCATTAACGATAGTCAGCATGGTTTTGTGAGAGGGAGGTCATGCCTCACTAACCTGGTGGAGTTTTTTGAAGAAGTGACCAGAATGGTTGACGAGGGAAGGGCCGTGGATGTCGTCTATATGGACTTTAGTAAAGCGTTTGACAAAGTCCCTCATGGTAGGCTGGTGAAAAAGGTTGGATCTCATGGGATAAAGGGGGAGGTGGCTAGATGGGTGGAGAAGTGGCTTGGTCACAGAAGACAGAGGGTGGTAGTGGAAGGGTCTTTTTCCGGCTGGAGGCCTGTGACTAGTGGTGTTCCGCAGGGCTCTGTATTGGGAGCTCTGCTGTTTGTGATTTATAGAAACGATCTGGAAGAAGGTGTAACTGGGGTGATCAGTAAGTTTGCAGATGACACAAAATTGGCAGGACTTGCAGATAGTGAGGAGCATTGTCAGAAGCTACAGAAGGATATAGATAGGCTGGAAATTTGGGCAAAGAAATGGCAGATGGAGTTCAATCCTGATAAATGCGAAGTGATGCATTTTGGTAGAAATAATGTAGGGAGGAGCTATACGATAAATGGCAGAACCATAAAGGGTGTAGATACGCAGAGGGACCTGGATGTGCAAGTCCACAGATCCTTGAAGGTGACGTCACAGGTGGAGAAGGTGGTGAAGAAGGCATATGGCATGCTTGCCTTTATAGGATGGGGCATAGAGTATAAAAGTTGGGGTCTGATATTGCAGATGTATAGAACGTTGGTTCGGCCGCATTTGGAATACTGCGTCCAGTTCTGGTCGCCACACTACCAGAAGGACGTGGAGGCTTTGGAGAGAGTACAGAGGAGGTTTACCAGGATGTTGCCTGGTATGGAGGGGCTTAGTTATGAGGAGAGATTGGGTAAACTGGGGTTGTTCTCCCTGGAAAGACGGAGGATGAGGGGAGACTTAATAGAGGTGTATAAAATTATGAAAGGCATAGATAGGGTGAACGGTGGGAAGCTTTTCCCCAGGTCGGTGGCGACGTTCACGAGGGGTCATAGGTTCAAGGTGAAGGGGGGGAGGTTTAACACAGATATCAGAAGGACATATTTTACACAGAGGGTGGTGGGTGCCTGGAATGCGCTGCCAGGCAAGGTGGTGGAGGCGGACACACTGGGAACGTTTAAGATTTATCTAGACAGCCACATGAACGGAATGGGAATGGAGGGAGACAAAAGAATGGTCTAGTTTGGACCAGGGGGTGGCACGGGCTTGGAGGGCCGAAGGGCCTGTTCCTGTGCTGTATTGTTCTTTGTTCTTTGTTCTCAATTAGATTCCAGTCTGTAACTCACTCCCAGGGATCCATTCTTCTCTATATAAACCATCAGAACCCCTCGATTAGATTCCAGTCTGTAACCCACTTCCAGGTATCCATTATTCTGTATGTAAACCATCCGAACCCCTCGGTTAGATTCTAGTCTGTAATTAACTCCGAGATATCCACTATTCTATATATAACCATCTGAACCCCTCGATTAGATTCCAGTCAGTAACACAGACCTCATGCCATTATTCCAGATATAAACCATCTGAACCCCTCGATTAGATTCCAGTCTGTAATTCATTCCCAGGTATCCATTATTCTATATATAAACCATCTGAACGTCTTGATTTGATTCCAGTCTGTCACCCATTCCCAGGGATCCATTCTTTTATATGTCAAACTTCCGAACCTCTCGATTATATTCCAGGCTGCAACTCACTCCCAAGTATCTATTATTCTGTCTATAATCCATTTGAACCCCCGATTAGATTCCAGTCTGTAACTCACTCCCAGGTATCCATTATTCTATATATAAACCATCTGAACCCCTTGATTAGATTCCAGTCTGTAACTCACTCCCAGGTATCCATTATTCTATATATAAACCATCTGAACCTCTTGATTAGATTCCAGTCTGTAACTCACTCCCAGGTATCCATTATTCTATATATAAACCATCTGAACCCCTCGATTAGATTCCAGTCTGTAACTCACTCCCAGGTATCCATTATTCTATATATAAACCATCTGAATCTCTTGATTAGATTCCAGTCTGTAACTCACTCCCAGGTATCCATTATTCTATATATAAACCATCTGAACCCCTTGATTAGATTCCAGTCTGTAACTCACTCCCAGGTATCCATTATTCTATATATAAACCATCTGAACCCCTCGATTAGATTCCAGTCTGTAACTCACTCCCAGGTATCCATTATTCTATATATAAACCATCTGAACCTCTTGATTAGATTCCAGTCTGTAACTCACTCCCAGGTATCCATTATTCTATATATAAACCATCTGAACCCCTTGATTAGATTCCAGTCTGTAACTCACTCCCAGGTATCCATTATTCTATATATAAACCATCTGAACCTCTTGATTAGATTCCAGTCTGTAACTCACTCCCAGCTATCCATTATTCTATATATAAACCATCTGAACCTCTTGATTAGATTCCAGTCTGTAACTCACTCCCAGGTATCCATTATTCTATATATAAACCATCTGAACCCCTTGATTAGATTCCAGTCTGTAACTCACTCCCAGGTATCCATTATTCTATATATAAACCATCTGAACCTCTTGATTAGATTCCAGTCTGTAACTCACTCCCAGGTATCCATTATTCTATATATAAACCATCTGAACCCCTTGATTAGATTCCAGTCTGTAACTCACTCCCAGGTATCCATTATTCTACATAGAAACTATCTGAACCCCTCAACTGAATTCCAGTCTGTAACTCATATAAATCATAGAAGAAATCATAGAAACCCTACAGTACAGAAAGAGGCCATTCGGCCCATTGAGTCTGCACCGACCACAATCCCACCCAGGCCCTACCCCCATATCTACCCACTAATCCCTCCACCCTACACATCTCAGGACACTAAGGGCAATTTTCAGCATGGCCAATCAACCTAACCCGCACATCTTTGGACTGTGGGAGGAAACCGGGGCACCCGGAGGAAACCCACGCAGACACGAGGAGAATGTGCAAACTCCACACAGACAGTGACCCAAGCCGGGAATCGAACCCAGCTCCCTGGAGATGTGAAGCAGCAGTACTAACCACTGTGCTACCGTGCCGCCCTCATGCCGTACTCATTCCCAAGTATCCATTATTCTGCGTATAAACCATCTGAACCCCTCGATTAGATTCCAGTCTGCAACTCACTCCCAGGTCTCCATTATTCTATATATAAACCATCTGAACCCCTTGATTAGATTCCAATCTGTAACTCACTCCCAGGTATCCATTATTCCACATACAGATCATCTGAACCCCGCAATTAGATTCCAGTCTGTAACTCACTCCCATGGATCCATTATTCTATATATAAACCATCTGGACCCCTCGATTAGATTTCAATTTATAACTCACTCCCAGGTATATATTATTCTACATATAAATCGTCTGAACCCCTCAATTAGATTGCAGTCTGTAACTCATTCCCAGGTATCCATTATTCTATATATAAACCATCCAAACCCCTCGATTAGATTCCAGTCTGTAACTCACTCCCAGGTATCCATTATTCTATAAATAAACCATTTGAACCCTTGATTAGATTCCAGTCTGTAATGAACTACCAGGTAAACATTGATCCATGTATAAATTTGAACCCCTCGATTAGTTTTCTCTCAGTAACTCACTCCTTGCTCTCTTATATTTTATCAGAAACCATTGGTATAATTTTACTGTGTTCAGCTGTAACTCACTCCCACACGCCGAATATTCCATCAAACAGCTGATCGTGCAGTGAATGGGCAGAGGCCAGGGACACTGGGATTACAGACATTGTTTATTCCGCTCTGTATTCAATCTGTTCCAGACTGAAGTTGAGAGACTGAGAAATGAAATCCGCAGTGAATTTGAAAAGATGCACAAGTTCCTGTTTGAGAAGGAAGAGCTGATGAAAACAGAGTTGGAGCGAAAAAGCAATAAAATATTTGAGGAAATGGAGAACAATTTAAAGAAAACCTTGGATGAAATGTCTTCTGTTGAAGGAGCAATAAGAGATCTTCAATCCAGGCTGGAGATACAAGAGGCTCCAGAGTTCCTCAAGGTACAAAACCTCTTTGCCTTGTCCAGGAGAATATTGGGGGACTGAGGGCTGACACACTGACCTTTAACCTCTGGGCCTGGGTTTGGCCTCAGTCTGATTGGGTGGATGATTATCTCTTGCTGCTGTCAGTGAGGGTGCAATGGGAGATGGGGTGAGGTAATCTCAGTGTGATTCCTATACACAGTGTAACCACAGCACTGAGTGATGTTTGGATTCAGAGAGAACTGTGCTGGTAGCTGGAGGGATTTACACTGGGGCAGATGGGGCTGTTCTGAGGATGGGGTTAAGGGGCATTGTTGAAGTGTAGAAGGTAGATCTTTATTGTGCTGCGGGTTCTGCTGTTCCTGACCCTGCAAACGCTTGATTCAACTGAAGACACAGCCAGCAATGGGGTTGGGATTGAAATCGAGGATTCAGAGAAGACACAAATTAGAGGAGTGCAGATGTCTCCGAGCGTTGTGGAGCTGGAGGAGATCACAGACACAGAGTGAGGCCAGGGAGGAATTTGAAAACGAGGTTGAGAATGTTTTCAATGAATACGTTGTTGAGCTGGGAGCCAGTGGAGGTCACCAAGCACCGGGGTGATGGGGGCTACGATCAGATAGATAAGAATGTAAGCTGCTGAGGACAGAACATCCAGCTGGACATGGGCACCGGGAGGGGTGGTTGGGTGATCAGGAATATTTGGGAATAGAATAGAGGGACACAAGAGATGGGTCACATGGAGATAATGAGCTCAGAGTGGGAATGAAAGGAAAAGCTATTTCCTCGGTGTCTCCATTCTGTTCCCCCCTCATAATTTCTCCGAGATTTACAGCAACAGATCTTTAATCTGAGCTCAGGAACAGAGGAATTAGGAGCAGGAGTCGGCAATTCAGCCCTTCGATCCTGCTCTGCCATCCAATCAGATCATGGCTGATCTCTCCCTGGTCCCAAATCCACCTCCCCACCTGTTCCCCATATCCCTTTAACCCGTTTTTTAAATCAGAAATATATCCATCTCCTTGAAACTATTTAATGATTCCGACTCCACCGCGCCACGGGGCAGCGAGTTACACAGATTTACCCCCCTCGGCGAGAAGTCGTTCCTCCTCATCTCAGTTTTAAATCTACCGCCTCTCAACCTATACCTGTGACCCCTTGTTCTAATCAGACTCAATAATATCCATTCTGTTTCGTGGAGAAATTCTTCCGGAAACACACCTTTGACCACATGGCCATCAAGCAGTGGTCAGCACGTAATGTCCTTGAGGCCCTGAGAGAAAAGGAGACGGCAGATCCTGTCGGATGGTTCCCTGAGCGGACTGTCAATGTCATTTGGCAGAATGCCTCATCACCAGAACGCACAAACAAGCACCAAGACCTGGCTTGGCTGGTGGTGAGAAGGGCACTCCCCGTCAGATCCTTTATGCACGCTCGAGGTCTCAACCTCACCGCACGCTGCCCTCGAAGCGGCTGCGGGGGTGATGAGACGGTCGCACACCTCCTTGTGGAATGTGCCTTTGCAAAGAAGGTCTGGAGTGAGATGTAGTGGTATTTGTCGCGGTTCGTACCGAGCAGCTCGGTGACGCAGGACTCTGTGCTCTACGGGCTGTTTGCGGGGACGCACACCGAGACAAATATCAACTGCTGCTGGAGGGTCATCAACTCGGTGAAGGACGCGCTTTGGTCCGCCCGAAACACGCTGATCTTCCAGTTGAAAGATTTGTCCTCGACTGAGTGTTGCAGACTGGCACATTCCAAGGTCCAGGACTACATGCTCAGGGACGCGCTCAAGCTTGGGGCAGCCAGCGCAAAGGCACAATGGGGAAAGGCCACCGTGTAAAGCCTTTCAACCGAGGCAGACCGAGGGCCCGGTAACTGTAGAATGCCCTCGGCCTGCGTAACTGTGTGCCAACCTGAAAAATAACGGCACACAGTAAACTCTGACACATGTATATAGTTTTAAGAAATGAAATGTAACAAAATGTAATGTTTTGTAAATAAGCACAGTATTGTACTGTTAAAATGATTCTTTTTTGCACTGTTTATGACTTTTGGATCTGTAATTTTGCAATGTTTTATTGGAGAGTTTTTTTTTGTGAATAAAGTATATTTTTGAAATTAAAAAAAATAATATCCATTCTGTTTCTGTCTCCTCAGGATATACAAGACCTTGTGAAGAGGTAAGCAGATTTAAAGGAACAGTTTTGCGATGTGATCGCTGCTGTCTCTCTCACACAGACTGATTTGTGGACCTGTTTTTACAGGAGTCAGATGGAGTTTCACGAGGCTGGAACTGTCTCCACTCAGTTACCTGTGGGTATCGATGGTGGACCATTCAAATACATCAATGTGTGGAGGGAAATGAGAGCAGTGATTTCACCAGGTATCATTCTCTGTATATTGCCATCTCCGTACTGTTATCCACGTGACTAATGGGCTTTGACACACTGATGGAATGACCATAAGAAAGAAGAGCAGCAGTGATCCAGCCCAGTGAACCTGCTCTGTTTTTGGATAAGATTATGACTGATCTGCTTGTGGCCTTCACTCTACTTACCCCCCGCCCCCCCCCCCCCACCACCACCCCACGTAACCCTTAACCCCCTTGTTGATCAAAAATCTATCCAACTCAGCCTTGTAGTCAATGAGCAGCCTCCACTGCTCTCTCTGTGGAAGAGAATTCCAAAGACTAATGACCCTCTCAGAGGAGAAATTCCTCCTCATCACCATCTTATATCACCCTTTTATTGAAGCTTTGCCGCCCAGATCTAGATTTCCCCAGGAGATGAAACACCCTCCCAGCATCTACCCTGTCAAAGGGACCCCCTCAGAATCTCACATGTTTCAAGAAGATCACCTCTTATTCTTCTAAACTTCAATGAGTTTTGACCAACTTGCTCAACCTTTCCTCAGAAGACAATCTATTCATCTTCGGAATCTATCCAGTGAAGCTTCTCTGAACTGCGTCCAATGAAAGTATCTCCCTCCTGATGTAAGGTGACCAAATCTGTACACAATACTCAAGCTGCAGTTTCACCAGTGAACACAGGAGGAGATCATTCGGCCCATTGTGTTCCTGCTGGCTCGCTGCAAGACAATTCACCTGCTCCCACTCCTCCACCTTCTCTCTCTCACTCTGCAGATATTTCCTCTTCAGATAATGATCCCATTCTCTTCAAAAGCTGAGATTGAATCTGATTCCACCACAGTGCGTTCCACACCCTAAACACTGGCTGTGTGAAAAGGTTTCTCCTCGCGTTACTGTGGCTTCCTTTGTCAATCACTTCAATTCTCTCTCCTCTGGTTCTCCATCCTTCCACCAATGGGAACAGTTTCTCCCGATCTACTCTGTCCAGCCCCCTCATGAATTTCAACATCTCTTTCTAATCTCCTCTTAGCCATCTCAGCTCCATGTAGAACTGCCTCAGTTTCACCAATTTATCTACATACCTGAAGTTCCTATCCCTGGAACCGTTCTGGTAAATCTTTCTGCACTGCATCTCATAACTTCACATTCCAGAAGTGTGGCTCCCAGAACTGGACACAATACTCCAATTCGGACTGAACCAGTGTTTTGTGCAGATATAGTATAATCTTCTTGCTTTTTACTCCCTATTCCCTATTAATACAGCTCAGGATGCTGTTGCTTTATTAACCGTGCTCTCAACCTGCCCTGTAATCCGCAGATTGTGAAATGATGCCCTGTACATCAAGGTTTAGTCATTAATATACATCAGGAAGAGGCGGGATCCTAACACTGACCCTGTGGACCCCCCCACTATATATCTCCCCCTGTCTGAAGAAACAGCTGTCCACCACTTCTCTCAGTTTGCTGTCTCTCGATCAGTTTCAGATCCATGTTGCTGCTGTCCTCATTATTCTGTACATTTTCTATCTTTCTGTCTGTTAGTGGCAGGTCAGAGTTCTGTTCGTCAATATTCCTCACAAACTGGTTCCGAGTGAGTTCCACTGGTTTTGAGTGAATACCAATAATTCCACGTAGGAGTTGAAGAAGAGTTGGAGAGCTCGCCCCCCTGGCCTGAGATCTCAGAGGGGTTGCAGGGCTGGAGGAGGTGACAGAGATACAGAGAGGGGAGGATGTGGAGACACGGGAGTCAGAATATTAAGTTTGAGAAGTTGCAGGGCCAGAACGTGATGTGGGTCTGGGAGTATGGGAGGGGGAATGGGTGAATGGGCCTTGAGCGAATGGAGAGAAATTCCTTCAGATGCTCTGTCCCTGAGGTTCTCCAGTTCCTGGGCTGAGGAAAGTGGGGATGTCCTATCACCTTCTGTACACGTCTCGTGATTCACTCCTGTTTTTCTTATAGTAACAGCTTCCCATTTATGTTCTCTTCCAGTTCCAGCATCTCTCACCCTGGATCCAATCACAGCAAACAACCGACTCATCATTTCCCAGGATCAGATCAGTGTGAGGTTTGTGGACAGGGTGCTTCTTATTTTTTTTTATCAACTGGTAAGATTTAATGAAAAATTGTATGTTTTGAACTGCCAAGGTTTCATATCAGGGAGACATTACTGGGAGGTGGGGCTTGGAAACAAGACTGACTGTGTAGTGGGTGTCTGCAGAGAGTCTGTCAACAGGAAAGGAAAGTTCATTCCTTCAACTGAGAATGGATTCTGGGTCATCGGCTGGTGTCCTCACTGCAAATTATTGAAAATCCCGGATGTCATCTCCCAGCTGAAAGTGAAACCCCGGAAGTTAGGAATTTCCCTGGATTATGAGGGGGGACAGGTGTCATTTTGCGATGCTGAGGACATGTCTCACCTGTACACATTCACTGACACATTCACCGAGAAACTCTACCCCATCTTTAATCCTTGTGATCATGACGCTGGTGATAACTCTGAGCCACTCACACTGCTCACTCGCTAACACACTCAGACATGGTTTTTGATGTCAGGATGGTGCTGTGTGCTGTCTAACCCACTGCCCAAGCAAGTCACATTGTCCCAATTCTCTGCTGCGCGATATTGGGGAGTGTGGCCGGGTGTTTGAGTGTGTTTGCAGTTTGGAGTTTACTGTAAAGTTAACTCAGCTTCTCAAACTGTCCCGATCTCAATCTGTGACAACCCAGACACATTGGGCTGTAATACAATGAATTGTGGTAACTGTGCCCAGTCCCGAACAATTCATTGTAAAGCCATTTCCATTTGCTCCATTTAATTAAGGTTTTATTTGCAGACTGGACTGTGCAGATTGTTGATTCAGAGAATGTGCAGAATGAATTAGGAATAAGAATGTCAGAATAGGTTCTGGAGGAGGACATATCAACATCAACTCCACTTTCCCACCCTATCCCTTCACTCCCTTTGTAGACAAGAAGATATCGATCTCTGGGTTGAATATTCTCACTGACAGCTCACCGAGGTAGAGAATCCCAAAGATTCACAACTCTCTCTGAGTGAAGACATTTCTCCTCGTCTCAGTCTTAAATGGCCGACCCCTTATCCTGATTCTGTGACTCCGAGTTCTAGAGCAGTCTCAGCATCAACCCTGTCAGGATCCCGAACAATTGTGTCTGTCTCAATAAGATCACCCCTTATTCTTCTAAACTTTAAAGATTACAGATCCATTGTACTCACTCTCTCCTCATATAGAGTCAGAACAACCCTTTCACCCCAAGAATCTATTCAGTGAACCTTCATTGCAGCCTCGAAGGTAAGTCTAGGTTTCCTTAGGTAAGGCGACTAAAACTGTGCCCAGTCCCCCAACTGTGACCACACCCAGTCGCTGTTTCATTGCAGCAAGACTTATACTCTTATACATCAGCCCCATTGTAATAAAGGCGAACATAACATTTACCGTCCTAATTGTTCACTGTATCTGCTTGTTAACTTTCTCTGCTTCACCCCAAATCCCTCTGACTCCCAACATTTACAAGTCTCCCATCTTTCAAATAAATTATCCTGATATCCTCATCGAGTCATAGAGGTTTACAGCATGGAAACAGGCCCTTCGGCCCAACCTGTCCATGCCGCCCAGTTTTTACCACTAAGCGAGTCCCAATTGCCCCCATTTGGCCCATATCCCTCTATACACATCTTATCCATGTAACTGTCCAAAAGCTTTTTAAAAGACAAATTGTACCACCTCTACTACTGCCTCTGGCAGCTTGTTCCAGACACTCACCACCCTCTGAGTGAGAACAACTGCCCTTCTGGACACTTTTTTGTATCTCTCCCCTCACCTTAAACCTTTGCCCTCTCGTTTTAGACTCCCCTAAAATTGAGAAAAGACGTTGACTATCTAACTGATCTATGCCCTCATTATTTTATAGACCTCTATAAGGTCACCCCTCAGCCTCCTGGGCTCCAGGGAAACAAGTCCCAGTCTATCCAGCCTCTCCTAATAACTCAAACCATCAAGTCAGAGCAAAGAGGATAATTGTACAAAAGAGATCGGGGCAGTGAGATGCTCCAGTCTGTCCCACCGTTCAGTTGGATCATCGCTGATCTGTATCGAAACCACATTTACTGACTTTGGTTTTATAGTGCCGGAGCCTTTGTGTGAAGAAGCTTTTCCTGAAATCCCCCCCTTGAACTCCCTCATCCTGATGGGCACTTTTCCCATGTTGGCAGGAAGGGCTTTACATGGAGCAGCCCCGCCATCTGCTGGCAGTGCTGTGAATGGCCACTTGCTCTGTCAGCTGCCTTTAAACTGGAGGCTGGATTTAGTGAGGTCATCAATATAAGATAGTCATTAACAAATCCAATCGGGAATTCGAGACCAACATCTTTACCCAGAGAGTGGTTAGAATGAGGAACTCCCTCCCATTCAAGGAGAACAGGAATGGGGAACAAAGAACAATACAGCACAGGAACAGGCCCTTCGGCCCTCCAAGCCCGCGCCACCCCCTGGTCCAAACGAGACCATTCTTTTGTATCCCTCCATTCCCACTCCGTTCATGTGACTATCTAGATAAGTCTTAAACATTCCCAGTGTGTCCGCTTCCACCACCTTGCCCGGCAGCGCATTCCAGGCGCATTCCAGGCGGCCACCACCCTCTGTGTAAAATACATTCTTCTGATATCCGTGTTAAACCTCCCCCCCGCCCCCCCCTCACCTTGAACCTATGACCCCTCGTGAACGTCACCACCGACCTGGGAAAAAGCTTCCCACCGTTCACTCTATCTATGCCTTTCATAATTTTATACGCCTCTATTAGGTCACCCCTCATCCTCCGTCTTTCCAGTGAGAACAACCCCAGTTTACCCAATCTCTCCTCATAACTAAGCCCTTCCATACCAGACAACATCCTGGTAAACCTCCTCTGCACTCTCTCTAAAGCCCTTCCCTCGTCAACCATTCTAGTCACTTCTTCAAAAAACTCCACCAGGTTAGTGAGGCATGACCTCCCTCTCACAAAGCCATGCTGACTATCGTGAATGAGTTTATTCCTTTCTAAATGCGCATACATCCTATCTCTGAGAATCCTCTCCAACAACTTCCCTACCACGGACGTCAAGCTCACCGGCCTATAATTTCCCGAGTTATCCTTCCTACCCTTCTTAAATAACGGGACCACATTAGCTATCCTCCAATCCTCTGGGACCTCACCTGTGTCCAGTGACAAGACAAAGATTTGCGTCAGAGGCCCAGCGATTTCATCTCTCGTCTCCCTGAGCAGCCTTGGATAGATTCCATCAGGCCCTGTCAGTCTTTATATTTCCTAAAAAACCTAACACTTCCTCCCTTGTAATGGAGATTTTCTCGAACGGGTCAACACTCCCCTCCGAGACACTCCCAGTCAACACATCCCTCTCCTTTGTGAGTACCGACGCAAAGTATTCATTTAGGATCTCCCCTACTTCTGGAACTAAGAATTTACTGATGATCATGAAACCATTGTCGGAAAAACTCATCTGGTTCACGAATGTCCTTCAGGGAAGGAAATCTGCCGTCCTTGCCTGGTCTGGCCTACATGTGACTCCAGAGCCACAGCAATGTGGTTGACTCTCTATGGCTCTCCAAGTGCAACTATGGACGGGCAATAAATGCTGGCCAGCCAGCGACGCCCATGTACCATGAATGAAAATAAGAAGCAGTTTGGTCTATTGGGCCTGCACAGCAATCCCACCCAGGCCCTATCCCAAAAACTCACATATCCCCCTGACTAAGGGGAAATTTAGCATAGCCAGTCCACCTAACCCACACAGCTTTGGAGTGTGGGAGGAAACCGGAGCACGTGGAGGAAATCCATACAGACACGGGGAGAACGTGCAAACTCCACCCGCGGCTGGAATTGAACCCGGGTCCCTGGTGAGGCAGCAGGGATAACCATTGTGCCACCATGCCACTGCTGCAGACCTGGCCCAGCAAAATCAAATCATTTGTGCCATTGTGGTTTCTCAAAGTGTGGGGTGGTCTGCCAACACCCAGCAGGGCAGCAACAGGACGGCTGGAGGCCAACAAGGTGAAAGAAGCCGGCTTGAGACCCGTGTCCAAAGCTGGTCTCCAACAGTTTGCTATCACAGAATTGTTACAGCACAGTAGGAGGCCATTCGGCCCATTGTGTCTGCGCCAGTCTCTCCAAATGTGCATCATGACTTAGTGCCATTCCCCTGCCTTTTCCCCGTACCTCTGCGCATTCAATAATCATCCAATGCCCTCTTGAATGTCTCGATTGAACCTGCCTCCACCACACTTCCAGGCAGAATATTCCCGACCCCAAACCACTCGCTGTGTGAAAAAGTTTCCTCTCACATCACGTTTACTTGTTTTACAAATAACTTTCAATCTGTGCCCTCGTGTTCTTGATCCTTTTATGGGAGGGAACAGTTTCTCCCGACCTGCTCTGTCCCAGCCCCCTCGTCATTTTGAATATTTCCCTCTCATCTCCTCTCCACCTTCTCTCCAAGGAGAAAAGTCCTGACCTCTCCAATCAATCCTCATAACTGACGTTTCTGACCCCTTGAACCATTCTGCAGACAGAGAGGAACAGGCCGAATATGGGGTCTTCCAGTTTGGGCCAGATATCAACTCAATAAAGAGCAAATCTAACCTTCACAGTCATTCTGATGAGACCTTGCTTGGTGGAGGGTTGAAAGTGTGTGGAATGAGACTGGTAGGTGGCTCACATGGTCATTTGCCCCACTGAAATGCAGAGCCCAAAATGGAATTGGGTCTGGTTGTATAATATCAGAGATAGCGTAGCATGGACAATGACAACTTCTGCCGACTCCCTGTGATGCTAGCTTCACAGTAAGAAGTCTCACAACACCAGGTTAAAGTCCAACAGGTTTATTTGGTAGTTACAGAATACTGACTAGAATGCGAATCCCTACAGCCAGCCAGGTCTTAAAGGTACAGACAATGTGGGTGGAGGAAGCATTAAGCACAGGTTAAAGAGATGTGTATTGTCTCCAGACAGGACAGCCCGCAAGTCCAGGAGGCAAGCTGTGGGGGTTACTGATAATGTGAAATAAACCCAACATCCCGGTTTAGGCCGTCCTCATGTGTGCGGAACCTGGCTATCAGTTTCTGCTCAGCGACTCTGCGCTGTCGTGTGTCGTGAAGGCCGCCTTGGTTAGCAGTCGCGGGCATTCAGCCTCGGATCTTCAGGTAAGCGTTCTCCAAGGCGGCCTTCACGACACACGACAGCGCAGAGTCGCTGAGCAGAAACTGATAGCCAAGTTCCGCACACATGAGGACGGCCCAAAACCGGGATGTTGGATTTATGTCACATTATCAGTAACCCCCACAGCTTGCCCCCTGGACTTGCAGAATCTCACTAGCTGTTCTGTCTGGAGACAATACACATCTCTTTAACCTGTGTTTAATGCTCCCTCCACCCACATTGTCTGTACCTTTAAGACCTGGCTGGTTGTAGGGATTCGCATTCTAATCAGTATTCTGTAACATGATTTTGTGTCTCTGTGCACTGTTTGAGAGCACATTTCCACTCCATCTGACGAAGGAGCAGCGCTCCGAAAGCTTATGGTATTTGCTACCAAATAAACCTGTTGGACTTCAACCTGGTGTTGTGAGACTTCTTACTGTGTTCACCCCAGTCCAACGCCGGCATCTCCACATCATGCTAGCTTCACCCAGGGCAGGGCATGAATCATAGAATCCCTACAGCGCAGAATGAGACCATTCAGCCCCCATTTACCCTGTTAATCCCCCTAACCTACACATGTTGGCCCACTAAGGGGCAATTTAGAATGGCCAATCCAATTTAGCATGGCCAATCCCCCTAATCTACACATGTTGGCCCACTAAGGGGCAATTTAGAATGGCCAAGATTGAAAGTTTCTGCTCTGAAGCAGAATGTGAAGCAGCGATCTTGTGACTCAGAGAGGTGAATTCCACTCAGGTCCAGGGCAGGAGGACTGAAAAGATAAAAATTGAATGGATACTGAGCAAGTGAAATGGGAGGGAAGAATAGAATGGATGGCAGAGGGCAGCAATGAGACAATTGGAGAAGTTTTCCGAGTTGGAAATGAAGGAGGGCGTATTTAAACTCGTCCCTGCCTATGAGGGCAGTGTGATTATACTTCCTTTGCGGAATCCGCGCCCTTTCCAAGCGGAAAGGCTTTTTCTATTCGTTATTCGCGCTGGATAATGTTCGCCACCAATTTGTGGAGTTTTCTCCAACTCGCCGTGTGTGTTGAACGAGCGGCGGCAGCAGGTAAGGCGGGGAGGGCGGAGAGGGGACTTTTTGTTGCTGTTGTGGGAATATCTCTGCCATGGCCGGGAAGTGAATACCCCGAAGAGACCCTGGAATCGGACAAGCAGTGAAGTGGGAATGTCTGTGGGATTGGGGTGGGGGAAGGGGCTGCAGGGTGTCTGAACAAGGGGAGCAGTGGCCAGCACCTCTGAGAAAATTCAGTAGAAATCATAGAAACCCTACAGTACAGAAAGAGGCCATTCGGCCCATTGAGTCTGCACCGACCACAATCCCACCCAGGCCCTACCCCCATATCCCTACATATTTTACCCACTAATCCACGCATCTCAGGACACTAAGGGGCAAATGTAGCACGGCCAATCAACCTAACCCGCACATCTTTGGACTGTGGGAGGAAACCGGAGCACCCGGAGGAAACCCACGCAGACACGAGGTGGATGTGTAAACTCCACACAGACAGTGACCCAAGCTGGGAATCGAACCCAGGTCCCTGGAGCTGTGAGGCAGCAGTGCTAACCACTGTGCTACCGTGCCACCCTCCTTATAGCAGTACTATTCCCACAGTACTGCTCCTTATCCCTCCATCTCACATCCACTCCCCCCCCCCCCCCCTACCCCCAGGGCATATAAAGACACAATACTTACAGCTAACCAAGTTTTAAGTCTTCAAGTATTTCGCATTCCAACCATTATTCATGCAAATTGAGTTTGTGTCTTTATATGCCCTGTTTGTGAACAGAATTCCCACTCACCTGAAGAAGGGGCTTGGGGCTCCAAAAGCTTGTGTGGCTTTTGCTACCAAATAAACCTGTTGGACTTTAACCTGGTGTTGTTAAACTTCTTACTGTGTTTACCCCAGTCCAACGCCAGCATCTCCACATCATGAACACCCACCAGGGCAGCAACATGACGGCTGGAGGCCAACAAAGTGAATTAAGCTGCCGAGAGAGTCTAACAAATGTCTTATATAAGTTCAGGATAACTTCCTTGCTTTTGTACTCTATGCCCCTATTAATAAAGCCCAGAATTCTTTCTTCACTGCTCTCCAATCAGTACTATTATAGTCATCATTACTGAGGCTGGTTTATTTTCAAATTTATTAATGGAATTTAAATTTCACTTGTGGGATTTGATCCCAGGTTCGTCAAGAGTATTGTCTAATTATATTCGCATCTCATTGTACCACGCACCCTGAAAGAATAAACAACAAATGAATACAACCAGGTGGTGATGTGTGGTGGTGATGTGTGGTGGTGATGTGTGGTGGTGATGTGTGGTGGTGATGTGTGGTGGTGATGTGTGGTGGTGATGTGTGATGGTGTGTGTGTGGTGTGTGTGGGTACTATGTATGCATGAGTGTGAGAATGTGTGTATATGTGAGTGTGTGCATGAGTATGTGAGAGTGTGTATCTGTGAGAGTGAGCATGCATGTGTGGGTGTACGTGGGTGTGTGTGCATGTGTGGGTGTGTGTGTGGACTGAAATATAAGCAGGATTTATGTCAGTTATATTATACAATATCGTTATATTATACAATATCAGTCTTAAAACATTTTGAGACTGTAGACAGAGAGGAACAGCTTTGGGCCAGATATCAACTCATGAAAGAGCAAATCTAACCTTCACACTCATTCTGATGCGATCTTGTTTGGTGGAGGGTTAAAAGCGTGTGGAATAAGACTGGTAGGTCGCTCACACGGTCATTTCCCCCACTTAAATGCAGCAACAAAAATTGGAATTGTTTGTAAACCACGGGTCTGGCTGTACAATATCAGAGATAGCGTAATGTGGACAATAACAAACTCTGCCGACTCCCTGTGACACTGGCTTCACCCAAGAGAGGACATGTAAGTAGTTTCTGATCAAAGTTTCAATAACGGCCCAAAATTAAAACTGCTCTGAAGCAGGGCCTGGAACAACGCCTTTCTGCTTCAGAGATGAGAGTACTGCCACCATCAAGTCATTGCTAACTCTCCTTATTACTTTGCACTGTGGCAGAGTGGTTAGCACTGCTGCCTCACAGCTCCAGGGACCTGGGTTCGATTCCTGACTCGGGTCACTGTCTGCGTGGAGTTTGCACATTCTCCCCGTGTCTGTGGGTTTCCTCCGGGTGCTCCGGTTTCCTCCTACAGTCCAAAGATGTGTGCGTTAGATTGATTGGCCACGCTAAATTGCCCCTTAGTGTCAGGGGGATTAGCTGGAGTAAATGCATGGAGTTACAGGGATAGGGCCTGGGAGGGATTGTGGTCGGTGCAGATTGGATGGGTCGAATGGCCTCCTTCTGCACTGTAGGATTCTATTCAGCTTGTGCTGTAACTCCGAATGCCACCACTTTCTCCAACACTAATTTTACCATGACTGTTAACTTGACAATGAGTGCCGTCTCTTCCATTGTGAGTATGACAACTTCTAGCTTAATTAGTTCAAAAAATATGCTTCTTTTGTAAAATGCATAAAAGTACACTTACGGTTCAAATTTATCATTGCACAAAGTGTGGCACGTTTCAGCTTAGCCAGTGGGACATGCATATCCTGTGAAACGATTGAGCAAGTAACTCTTTATAGACCCCTCCTTACTTTTGAACGCCTCTTATCAAATCTCCTCTCAACCTTCTCTTCCCAAAGGGAAACAACTCCAGGGGGTGGCACGGTGGCACAGTGGTTAGCACTGCAGCCTTACAGCGCCAGGGTCTCGGGTTCGATTCCTGGCTTGGGTCACTGTCTGTGCAGAGTTTGCACGTTCCCCCTGTGTCTGCGTGTGTTTCCTCCGGGTGATCCGGTTTCCTCCCAAAGATGTGCCGGTTAGGTGCATTGGCCATGCTAAGTTGCTCCTTCATGTCCTGGGATGCGTAGGTTAGAGGGATTAGCGGGGTAAATGTGTGGGGTAACGGGGATAGGGCCTGGGTGGGATTGTTGTTGGCGCAGTCTCGATGGGCCGAATGGCTTCCCTCTGCACTGTAGGAATTCTACGATTCTCCTCTCCAGCCACAAGTAACTCAAATTCCTTATTCCTGGAACCATTCTCATAAATCTTTTCTGCATCCTCTCTAACATCTTCGCATCCTTCCTAAAGGGCTGTGCCCATAAACGGGATGTGGAGATGCCGGTGTTGGACTGGGGTAAACACAGTAAGAAGTCTCACAACACCAGGTTAAAGTCCAACAGGTTTATTTGGTAGCACAAGCTTTCGGAGCTCTGCTCCTTCATCAGGTGAGTGGGAGTGATGAAGGAGCAGCGCTCTGAAAGCTTGTGGCTTGTGCTACCAAATAAACCTGTTGGACTCTAACCTGGTGTTGTGAGACTTCTCACTGTGCCCATAAACGGGCACAGTACGTTAGGAAGGCCAAAGCCAATTTTTACATAGTGGAATCTTACCACACAAGAGCAAAGTATTATGATTTGATTAAAAACCGCTGTGTTTCTCTTCAGGGCAGCAGACAGCTTTTCCCTCTAAATCATATGACATTTTGATTTTTGAGTCGATTTGGTTTATTATTGTCACATATATTAGCATGCAATGAAAAGTATTGTTTCTTGCGCTCTGTACAGAGAAAGCATACTGTTCATAGAGAAGGAAACGAGAGAGTGCAGAATGTAGTGTTACAGTCATAGCTAGGGTGTAGAGAACTTAATGCGAGATAGGTCCATTCAAAACTCTGACGGCAGCAGGGAAGAAGCTGTTCTTGAGTCGGTTGGAACGTGACCTCAGTCTTTTGCATCTTTTTCCCAACGGAAGAAGGTGGAAGAGAGAAGGTCCAGAGTGCGTGGGGTCCTACACCCTAGCTATGACTGTAACACTACATTCTGCACTCTCTCGTTTCCTTCTCTATGAACAGTATGCTTTCTCTGTACAGAGCGCAAGAAACAATACCTTTCATTGCATGCTAATACATGTAGCACAAGGGGTCCTTAATTATGCTGGCTGCTTTTCCGAGGCAGTGAGAAGTGTGGACAAAGTCAATGGATGGGAGACTGGTTTGCGTGATGGATTGGGCTACGTTCACGACCCTTTGTAGTTTCTTGCGGTGTTGGGCAGAGCAGGAGCCATACCAAGCTGTGATGCAACCAGAAAGAATGCTTTCTATGGTGCATCTGTAAAAGTTGGTGAGGGTCACAGCTGACATGCTAAATTTCCTCAGTCTTCTGAGAAAGCAGAGGCGTTGGTGGGCTTTCTTAACTATAGTGTTGACATGGGGGGACCAGGACAGTTGGTGATCTGGACACCTAAAAACCTGAAGCTCTCGGCCATTTCCATTTTGTCAAAAATGTTCTACTTTTGTCAAAAATTAAAACCAGGGAATGTTTTTTGAGGAACGTGACTGAAACACACCAGGAAAGCTGGCTGCACGGATAAGGACGCACCGATCTCTACAGCCCCCCGCAATCAATGCTGACATTACCCCTCTCCCACCCTGCAACTTGCGCTTAAAACTGGCACCACCCTCTCTCTTCCCCATCCCTCCAACAGTCATCGCTGGCATCTTCCTCTCTCCCCACACCTCTCTACACACACCTGCCCCCCTCCCCGCTTCCCTTCCTCCACCATGAGACTCCCACTCAGGTCCACCAAGCATTGCCCACTGGTGCAATTAGCACTGTCATGCTGGCACCATGCCAAGTTTAAAGTTAAAGTTTATTTATTAGTCACAAGTAAAGCTTATATTAACACTGCAATGAAGTTACTGTGAAAGTCCCCGAATGGTGCCTGTTCGGGTCAATGCACCAAACCAGCACGTCTTTCAGACTGTGGGAGGATCCCAGAGCACCCGGAGGAAACCCATGCAGACATGGGGAGAACGTGCAGACTCCACACAGACAGTGACCCAAGCCGGGAATCGAACCCGGGTCCCTGGTGCAGTGAGGCAGCAGTGCTAACCACTGTGCCACCGTGCAGTGCCAGGTGACGTGCCAGGGGCCAGTGCAGGAGAATGGGGTTGATAAACATATCAGCCATGATCGAATGGCAGAGCATACTCGATGGGCCGAATGGCCTCATTCTGCTCCAAATTCTTCAGGTAAGAATGACTGATATCCTTCCCTGAAGTATATTATTAAACCAAATGGGTTTCTGCAACAATAATTTCATGGTCATCATTAGAATTTACATTCCAGATTTATGCTGAATTCAGATTTACCATCTGCTGTGGTGGGATTCGAACCTGGGTCCCCAGAGCATTACCCTGGCGCTGGATTGCGAGTCCAGTGGCAATCTCACAATGCCACCCCTTCCCCACGGACCCAAAATGTTCACGCTGTTCCTCTCTCCACAGATGCTGCCAGACCTGCTGAGTGATTCCAGCATTTTCTGTTTTTGTTTCAGATTTGCAGCATCTGCGGCATTTTGCTTTTATTACAGCTCTCTCTGGGAACATTACATAGAAATATAGAAACTAGAACAGGAGTAGGCCATTCGGCCCTTCAAGCCTGCTCCGCCATTCATTTTAATCATGGCTGATCATCAAATTCAATATCCTGATTCCCCCCCCTTCTCCCCATATCACTTGATCCCTTTAGCCCCAAGAGCGATATCTAATTTCTTCTTGAAATCACACAACATTTCCAGCCTCAACTACTTCCTGTGGTAGTGAATTCCACACATTCATCACCCTCTGGGTGAAGAAATTTCTCCTCACCTCAGTCGTCAAAGGTTTACCCCTTATCCTCAAACTATGGATTACAATTGTAAAGGGCGTTGGTGAGGCCACACCTGGAGTATTGTGTGCAGTTTTGGTGTCCTTATTTGGGGAAGGATGTCCTTGCTATAGAGGGAGTACAGTGAAGGTTTACCAGGCTGATTCTTGGGATGGCAGGTCTGTCATATGCGGAGTGACTTAGTCGGTTAGGCTTGCATTCACCGGCATTTAGAAGCGTGAGGGGGGAATCTCATAGAAACTGATAAAATTCCAACAGGGTTAGACAGGGTAGGTTCAGAAAGAATGTTCCCGATGGTGGGGGGAGTCCAGAACTAGGGGTCATAGTTTGAAGATAAGGAGTAAATCTTTTAGAACTGAGGTGAGGAGAAATTTCTTCACCCAGAGGGTGGTGAATGTGTGGAATTCACTACCACAGGAAGTAGTTGAGGCCAAAACGTTGTGTGATTTCAAGAAGAAATTAGATATCGCTCTTGGGGCGAAAGGGATCAAGGGATATGGGAGGAAGGGGGGATCAGGATATTGAATTTGATGATCAGCCACGATCAAAATAAATGGCGGAGGCAGGCTTGAAGGGCCGAATGGCCTACTTCTGCTTCTAGTTCCAATGTTTCGCTGTAAAAACCTTACTGATTCAATTCCTACCATGGCATGTTAAATTCAGTTCCTAAATGTAGAATTGGAAGCAAGTGTACACCTCTTGCTGCATTTACATTGTTCCTTGTCCATCAGGCCAATCAGGAATGAAGGACCCAAGTCTTGTTGGAGCCATTGGGTCGTCCATTTTGTTGCCTGGATTCAGCGATGAAGATTATCAAAATGTCCATCACGTCGAGTGGACAATTTCAGGAAGGAAAATCCTCAACTACTACACGTTGACGGAAGTACCCACCTTCACTGACTCATACAAGAATCGATGCACCTTCAACAATGCCAATGGATCACTGCTGTTAAGGAATATCACATTGCATGACAGAGGACTCTACCAAGTGCAGATTAACTTAAATAGAAGCAGGGTCCAAATGATCCGACTCAACGTCATTGGTAAGTGCTTTGGGGTGGTAATTATTTTGTGATATCAATGTAAAATGCTTGGAGCCATTTATTTATTTATTATTATTGTCACAAGTCGGCTTACATTAACACTGCAATGAAGTGACTGTGAAAATCCCCTCGTCGCCACACTCCGGCGCCTGTTCGGATACACTGAGGGAGAATTTAGCCAATGCAGCTAAACTGGAGCGCCAAGGAGGAAACACACGCAGACATGGGGAGAACGTGCAGACTCCACACAGACCCGGATTGCACCCGGGTCCCTGGTGCTGTGAGGTAGCTGTGTGAACCACTGCGCCACCGTGCCGCCCTTAAAGAGCACCCGGAGGAAATCTACGCAGACACAGGGAGAACGTACAAACTCCATACAGACAGTGACCCAAGCCGGGAATTGAACCCGGGTCCCTGGCGCTGTGAGGCAGCTGTGCTAACCACTGTGCCACCATGCCGCCCTATTTTGTGATATCAATTTAAAACGCTTTTAAACAGGAGCTCGTCGACCTCTCATGGTATTTCTCGCATTCTGAGTGCCTCCGAGTTAGACCAGGATTTTCCAACCCTTCTCGCCGGGCGGGACCTTTTTTGATGGCAAACCCCTGCCGCGGGTTTCCTGGGTGGTGGATTCAATAGAGAATCCCATTGACCAGAAGATCCAGTCTGCAGCCAATGGTGAGCATTCTCCTCCGCCATGAATTTGAGGGGGGTGTGTGGAAATGTTGTGTCCCGTTCTCCCCCCCCCCCCCACCCCCGCCTCAGCCCCACACCCACCACCCACCCATCGATTTACTTTGCAGACAAATAAGTCCTTTTGAAATGGGATAGGAGAGGCACAGTTGCAGATCTGTGCACAGCAAGCTACCATGAACTGCAAAGTGAATGGCCCATATCATTAGTTTTTCCGCAAACCTTGCTTGAAGGCTGAATGTTGGCCAAGGCACCGGAGAGAATTCAAAAACAGAAAAATACTGGAAAATCTCAGCAGGTCTGATAGTGTCTGTGGAGAGAATAGAGCCAATATTTCGAGACTAGATGACCCTTGATCAGAGCTGAGAGGAAAGAGGGTCAGCAGAGCGTTGTACTATGAGGGTGGGGAGAGGGGTGGAATTGGCCAAAGGATGCACAGGGGGAAAGAGACAAACGGAAATTCTGTCCGAGAGAAGAGCAGTATTTCTTCAGGGAATGCATTCCTGGAAGAGAAGCGGCAGTGAGTTAAACACTAAGATAGATGCTGGAATCTGAAACAAGAACAGAAAAATGCTGGGAAATCTCAGCAGGTCTGACAGCATCTGTGGAGAGAGAATAGAGCGAACATTTTCAAACACTCTGCTTCGAATACAACACTTCGCAATACTGAAATATGTTGTTTTTGTTTCAGATTCCAATTCCACAGTATTTTGTGTTTACCAGAGAGAATTGCTCTGCTCTTCTTTGCAAAAATGCTGGGGGATCTTTTATATCCATCTGTGAGGGTAGACAAGGCTTCACTTTAACACTACACCCAGCTCAATTCCAATGGCGCAGCACTCTCTCAGCACTGCAGCCTAGGCTATGGGCTCACATGTCTGGAGTGGGACTTCAACCCGCAACCTCTCTCTGAGTGCTACATCCTGAGCCTCATTTGAAGAGAGGCCCACAGGATTATCATAACAGCTTCAACCAGGCTCGTGAGGTTGGCCTCTTGGAGTATGAGCTCCCTGATTGAGGTCATAATTGCCCAATCAGGGAGCCTCACCTGTACATACATATAGGAGTAACAAGTCTTCTGGCACTCCAGATTCTGACTGTGCATCTAAAGCACTCTTGGAGTGGAATACAGTTGGTAAATTTGGTGAAGGGACACTGGCCTCTGAGGTGTTATTTCAGTTACTGAAGGAATTTGGAAAAACATTAGAGCACCTTTCTCAGACACAATCTAAATATGTGGATGGTCCACATCGTTCAGAGAAAACGAATAAATAATCTGCACATCTTTGAACACTAAGGGGCAATTTAGCATGGCCAATCCACCTAACCCACACATCTTGTTTCATCGTAGTCATTTCAGAAGTTGACAGGTCAAAATGTTACTTAGCTTTTTGTAGTTATAATTGACCAACTTTCCCCACATCTGTTGCAGAGAAAGTGATAAGACACTATTGTTGTCAAACATGTGCTGGAATTTCTCCATTCCGTCCACCATGGGAATCATAGCAGGCTGGGAATTGGGGGTGGGGGAGGTGGACCATGCACAGATCCATTGACCTTGGGCAGGAATTTCCAGTTTTGGGACAATCGCAGCTGGAAAATCTCGCCCTGTAAGTCCTGTGCAAACTACGTATATCACATAGCTTCCATTAATAATGAGTCGTTTTACTCTATGGGCAGGAATTTACGGCCTTGCTTGCCCCGAAACCAAAAAATTCCACCCGAGGTCAATGGACCTTTCCATTGTCCGCCCCTTGCCCGCTCAGATTCCTGTTGTGGGCGGGTCGGTATAATTCCAGCCTATATCTCAGAATCGGTCTGTTTAACTGATGGAAGTGATGATAAGCATCCGTAAAGGACACATCTCTTTGTCAGTTAACTGCACTAGTGTAATGTGAAGCACTGGGGCAGCATTCTCCGATCTTGTTGTCAGCGGGAATTTGAGAAAATGAGGCCTGAGCCTCATTTGATCTGAAGACTGAGATAAGTCAGCAGAGAGGCCCACACGATTATTGTAACGGCTTCAACGAGGATCACGAGGTTGACCTCTTGGAGTACGAGCTCCCTGATTGAGGTTGTAATTGCCCAATCGGGGATCCTCACCTGTATATAAATATGGGGGAGTAGGAGGCATTCAGCCAAACCTCCGACCTCGTCCATGGCTGGGATTGTCCAGTGCGGCTGCAGTGAATGGGGTTTTGGCTGAGCACCAAGATCTCCATTCTCGGTGGGGGGTGAAAGGCGGGCGAACGAGATCGGAGAATCCCAGCCGCAGGCGAGATCAGAGATTTACAGTGGTGATGTGTTCATGCTCAAACCTGTTCCTTCGTTCACTCCCACAGCGCCACTGGGAGAGCCTTTGATCTTCAGCAATTCGACCTTTGTGGACACAGCCATCGGGTTTGTCTGTCGGGTATTTGTGGGCAAAGCCAGCTCCATGCTGTGGTGGAAAGACGACCGCATGATCAGGACTGATGAACGCCACCAGTTAACAGCAGACAACAGCACCATGGTCATTTATAAAGCCATCAAATCAGACTGTGGGATCTACACTTGCACTGTGGAGAATGATGTTAGCCAGAAGAACACTTCCCACCCACTAGCTATTTACGGTGAGTCAAACCTTCCAGTGGTTCATTTATTAGTGAAAAGCAATACTCCACGGACAACTCCTGTACTCAGTCCAGTTTTTTATTCATTTCTGGGACATGCACGTCGCTGGCTTTCCAGCATTTATTGCCCATCCCTAGTTGCCCTTTTAGGGCAATTAAGAGTCAACCACTTTGCTGTGGCTCTGGACTCACATGTAGGCCAGACTGGGTAAGGATGGCAGATTTCCTTCCCTAAAGGACATTAGTGAACCAGATGGGTTTTTCCGACAATTGATGGTCATCATTAGATTCTTAATTCCAGATACTTTTTATTGAATTCAAATTCCACCAGCTGCCATGGCGGGATTTGAACCCGAGTCCTCATCATTAGCTGAGTTTCTGGATTAATAGTCTGGCGATAATACCCTTGTGGGCCGAAGGGCCTGTTTGAGCTGTAGCTTTTCTATGTTCTATAATACCACTAGGCCATTGCCTCCCCTAAATTAGGAGGATTCATTTGAGAAATCAGCCGTGAGATCGCCAGTGATTTCTGGATTGCCCCGGATCTCGAGTCCCCGTTGGCCATCTCGCGGAAGGAGAGCGCAGGCTTCAGGCCCTGACCCGCGTCTTTAAATGGGGGGGGGAAAAAATTCCCTGTTGCCCTTTTTGAGGTCTGATATGAAATGAGTTTAACAGTGTTTTCTGTTCCAGGACTTCCACCTCCGTTAAATCACGCAAGGGTATTGTCCATTATCGCACTGGTTTCTGCTGCTGCTGTTGTCATTGGTATTATACTTCTATGTTTGCACCACGACACTGAAAGAATAGGTAAGAGAAGCGTGATGGGTGGGATTTTCCACCCCCCCCCCTCGTCCCCCACACCCAGGGTGCCAGGCTGGCACTGCCCGAGGGGCACTGCTCAGCCCTGCCCCTTCCGCCCGGCCTCCATTCCCACCGGCATGGCCATCACGTCCGGTCCCTGTTGGTGGGGATCAAACGTGGTCTTCGCCAGTGAGGAGGACCTCGACAGGCGAGTAAGGACAAGTGAGCCCGGACGATAGCATCCGGGAACTCAGTAATGATGTTTAAATCAGATCATAGAATCACTCCAGTGCAAAGAAGGCCATTCGCCCATCCAGTCTACACCCTCCTCAATCCCACCCAGGCCCTATCCCCGTAACCCTCCGTGTTTACCCTTCTAATCCCCTAACACCAAGGAGCAATTTAGCATGGCCAATCCAGCCAACCTGCACATCTTTGGACTGTGAGGGAACCGGAGCACCCGGAGGAAACCCATGGAGACACGGGGAGAACGTGCAGACTCCCCACAGACAGTGACCTGAGGCCGGGTATCGAAGCCGGGTCCCTGGCGCTGTGAGGCAGCAGTGTTAACCACTGTGCCACCGTGCCGCCCACCAATCATAACTCATAAATAGATCATAAATATTGAAATCATTTTCAAGCCCTTTATGGACGCAGAGCTGATTTTGCCAGTTACATTTGAAGAGGCCAGAAACTGGGCGCAAACCCGTATTTTTCACCTCTCTCCCGATCTTACTGGCTCATCATGCCAATCAGCTGGGCCTCTGACGCAAATCTTTGTCTCGTCACTGGACACAGGTGAGGTCCCAGAGGATTGGAGGATAGCTAATGTGGTCCCGTTATTTAAGAAGGGTAGGAAGGATAACCCGGGAAATTATAGGCCGGTGAGCTTGACGTCTGTGGTCGGGAAGTTGTTGGAGAAGATTCTTAGAGATAGGATGTATGCGCATTTAGAAAGGAATAAACTCATTCACGATAGTCAGCATGGTTTTGTGAGAGGGAGGTCATGCCTCACTAACCTGGTGGAGTTTTTTGAAGTGACTAGAATGGTTGACGAGGGAAGGGCTTTAGAGAGAGTGCAGAGGAGGTTTACCAGGATGTTGCCTGGTATGGAAGGGCTTAGTTATGAGGAGAGATTGGGTAAACTGGGGTTGTTCTCACTGGAAAGACGGAGGATGAGCGGCGACCTAATAGAGGTGTATATAATTATGAAAGGCATAGATAGAGTGAACGGTGGGAAGCTTTTTCCCAGGTCGGTGGTGACATTCATGAGGGGTCATAGGTTCAAGGTGAGGGGGGGGGGAGGTTTAACACGGATATCAGAAGGACGTATTTTACACAGAGGGTGGTGAGGGACTGGAATGCGCTGCCGGGCAAGGTGGTGGAGGCGGACACACTGGGAACGTTTAAGACTTATCTAGATAGCCACATGAACGGAGTGGGAATGGAGGGATACAAAAGAATGGTCTACTTTGGACCAGGGAGTGGCGTGGTCTTGGAGGGCCGAAGGGCCTGTTCCTGTGCTGTATTGTTCTTTGTTCTGGGACGTGCTGGTTAGATCGCCCCCACCCCCCCCTGAGAGACATTTAAATGTGACACTGTGTTGTCTTGAATTCTGCTTCTGATGTCTCGGGGCGATGCGGTGGCACAGTGGTTAGCACTGCTGCCTCACAGCCCCAGGGACCCGGGTTCAATTCCCAACTTGGGTCACTGTCTGTGTAGCGTTTGCACATTCTCCCCGTGTCTGCATGGGTTTCCTCCGGGTGCTCCGGTTTCCTCCCACACTCCAGAGATGTGCAGGTTAGGTGGATTGGCCATGCTATATTGCCCTGTCGTGTCCAAGGTTGAACACAGTAAGAGTTTTAACAACACCAGGTTAAAGTCCAACAGGTTTATTTGGTAGCAAATACCATTAGCTTTCGGAGCGCTGCTCCTTCGTCAGATGGAGTGGCAATCTGCTCTCAAACAGGGCATACAGAGACACAAAATCAAGTTGCAGAATACTGATTAGAATGCGAATCCCTACAGCCAACCTGATCTCCAAGGTTGTGCAGGTTAGGTGGATTGGCCAAGTTAAATTGCCCCTTGGTGTCAGGGAGGCTAGCTCGGGTAAATGGACGGGGTTATGGGGATGGGGCCTGGGTGGGATTGTGGTCGGTGCAGGCCCGATGGGCCGAATGTCCTCTTTCTGCACTGTAGGGTTCTATGACTCTGTGTTGAGTGATTTATTCCAAACTGAGTGCTCTGTGCTTGGAAGGGCAGTGGAAGCAGATTCAATGGGAACTTTGGAAAGAGGATAAATAATTAGTGGGGAAAAAAGTGGTCAGGTTATGGGGAAAGAACAGGAAGGCAAGACTAATTAGTTCGCTCTTCCAAAGAGATGGGCACAGTAAGAAGTCTCTCAATGCCAGGTTAAAGTCCAACAGGTTTATTTGGAATCATGAGCTTTCGGAGCGCTGCTCCTTCATCAGGTGAGTGGAGAGATATATATATATATATATATATATATATATAGATATTTTGTCTATATACGCTGTGTTTGTGAAACCGACCTCTCCATTCACCTGATGAAGGAGCAGCACTCCGAAAGCTCGTGATTCCAAATAAACCTGTTGGACTTTAAGCTGGTGTTGTGAGACTTCTGACTGTGCCCCCCCCCCCCCCCCCCCCCCAGTCCAATGCTGGCATCTCCACACCAAAGAGATGGCACAGGCATGATGGGCCAAATGGCCTTCCTCTGTGCTGTAACAGTCTACATTTCTGTGAGTAATTCTGATGTCCATTTGTTGGTTTTTCTAGATATTGGTTTTCAACGAAACGCATTATTATTCCTGCAGTTTGCTGCAATGCTTTCATTCATCATCCTCTTTGCGGCCCTTATGTGTTGGCTGCAGGTTGAAGGTAAGAAGGAGCGCTCATGTCTGTTCTCTCTGTATTGTTTATCACCCGGTTGGTGTGATAGTTTAGTGCATTATGGTGTTTAACTGCTGCTTAAATTTATACAATTCCTTTAAAATAATAAATCATCCCGATATGTTTCACGGGAGCATTATAGAATAAAGTATGGCAGTGTAGTGGGAAGTTTTCTTTTAAAAAGATGGCTGATGCCTCAAAACTTAAACTCTATTTAAAAACTCGCAAAAGGCAAAGTCTCTGTTTAAAAGACGTAACCAAAATTTATTTTAATACACAAAAATCATAGAAGACAAACAAGACATTAATGTATGGTTGTTCAGAGGCCTCCAGAGGGTCAGACAGCTTAGGTACAGGGCTGTAAACCCCTCCGAAGATCTGAGGCACTCAGCCAAAATACAGAACAATTATACCTTTCATTTACTAAGATACACCTCTTTATTAGCTGAGATTCAATTTCATTTGGTGTTCGCATGTCAGTCCAGCTTTTGACAAAATATCTCAGTCAATTGCAATATGCCACTTGACATAATATTTAATTTGTCCATTTAATCCCAGACATCTTCCCACTTTGGCTAAAACCACTTCCTGGTTGCTATGTAGTTCAGGACGCTTTCCATAACTGAATCTTTCCCACATGCACATCGCCAAGACAGAGAGATCTGCGTCTCCCTGGGCCCGAGAAAGACACTGTCTTATCTCTGGACAATATATGCCACTATAATGTTACAACCTTTTGTCCTGAGACTTGAAGTTTCTGAAGCTTATTTCTACTGACTAATGGATTCCCAGCTCTGAACTTTTGATCTTACCATTACATTTTGCTGCATCCTCACTTCTGACTGAGACGAACAACACATTTTATACATTCAATACTTTAATATATACTTTAAAATCATATTCATTTGTTTTAATGCTGTTATTGCATTCACATATGAGCAAACTGTCAACAGAAGTTACTGAGGGACATAGATAGGATGCAAGGCTGGGCAGAGAAGTGGCAGATGGACTTCAACCCAGATAAATGTGTCGTGGTCCATTTTGGTAGGTCAAATGGGATGAAGGAGTACAGTATAAAGGGAAAGACTCTTAGTACTGTAGAGGATCAGAAGGACCTTGGGGTCCAGGTCCATAGGACTCTAAAATCGGCCCCGCAGGTGGAGGAGGTGGTTAAGAAGGTGTATGGTGTGCTGGCCTTTATCAATCAAGGGATTGAGTTTAGGAGTCTGGGGATAATGATGCAGCTATATAAGACCCTCGTCAGACCCCACTTGGAGTACTGTGCTCAGTTCTGGTCACCTCACTATACGAAGGATGTGGAAAAGATTGAAAGGGTGCAGAGGAGATTTACAAGGATGTTGCCTGGATTGAGTGGCATGCCTTATGAGGATAGGCTGAGGGAGCTCAGTCTTTTCTCCTTGGAGAGACGAAGGATGAGAGGAGACCTAATAGAGGTGTATAAGATGTTGAGAGGCATAGATTGGGTGGACTCTCGGAGGCTTTTTCCCAGGGTGGAAATGGCTGCTACGAGAGGACACAGGTTTAAGGTGCTGGGGGGTAGGTACAGGGGAGATGTTAGGGGTAAGTTTTTCACAGAGGGTGGTGGGCGAGTGGAATCGGCTGCTGTCAGTGGTGGTGGTTGCGAACTCAATAGGGTTTTTTAAGAGACTCCTGGATGAGTACATGGAGCTTAATAGGATGGAGGGTTATAGGTAGGCCTAGAAGGTAGGGATGTGATCGGCACAACTTGTGGGGCCGAAGGGCCTGTTTGTGCTGTAGTTTTTCTATGTTTCTATTAACTGGTTATAAATGAATCATTTAACCCCTTCTAGCCACCCTGTCACTAAAAAGACTACATCTATCTGTGAATCTAACTAGCTGATTTAAAATTCCCTTCCAAAGACACTGAGACATTAAAGAAACTATTAGATCAGGCGACCAGAAGCTTGATCAAAAAGGCAGGAGTTAAAGAGTTTCTTTAAGAAAAAAACACAGTTTGAGAGGCAGAGGGGTGTAAGGATTGAATTCCAGAGTTTGGGGCCTTGGCAAATGAAGGCATAGCCACCAGTTAATGAATGGTTAAAATAACAGATGCACAGAAGGCCAACATTAGAGATGTCTCAGAAAATTTGGCACTGAGGAGATTGCAGATATGGAAGCGGCAAAGCCAAAGATTTGAAATCGACGCCGGAATTCTACTGCCTCATCCGTCGCAGGAATTGGAGCGGGCGAGGGGCGGACAATGGGAAGGTCTGGTGACCTCGGCGGGATTTTCTGGTGTCGGGTTGCGCGAGCCCATAAAATCCCACCCCAAGAAACAAACTTTTAAAACTAAGGCTTTGTTTGACCAGTGTTGATTAGTGAGCACAGGGGTGACAGGGGAAAGGGATGTGGTGTGAGTTAAAACAAGGCAGCAGAGGTTTGTATGAGCTGAATTTTAAAGTGAGATTTGGGCAGCACGGTGGCACAGTGGTTCGGATCACTGTCTGTGTGGAGTTTGCACATTCGCCCCGTGTCTGCGTGGGTTTCCTCTGGGTTTAGACAACATCAACTGCACTGCCCTCATCTACCTTCTTGGTTACCCCTTCAAAAAAATCAATCAAATTGGTGAGACATGATTTTCTGCCCACAAAGCCATGCTGACTGTCCCCAATCAGTCCTTTCGTCTCTAAATGCCTGTAGATCCTGTCTCTCAAAATACCTTCCAACAGCTTACCCACCACAGATGTGAGGCTCACCGGCCTGTAGTTCCCAGGCTTTTCCCTGCAGCCCTTTTTAAACAAAGGCACAACATTTGCCACTCTCCAATCTTCACCCGTGACTATCGATGATTCAAATATCTCGGCTAGGGGACCCACAATTTCCTCCCGAGCCTCCCACAATGTCCTAGGATACACTTCATCAGGTCCCGGGGATTTATCTGCCTTGATGCGCTTTAAGACTTTCAGCACCTTTCTCTGGAATATGTACACTCCTCAAGACATCACTTTTTATTTCCCCAAGTTCCCTCACATCCATGCTTTTTTCAATAGTAAATACTGATGAGAAATATTCATTTAGGATCTCGCCCATCTCTTGTGGATCCACGCATAGATGACCTTGTTGATCCTTAAGAGGCCCTACTCTCTGCCTTGTTACTCTTTTGACCGTTACATATTTGTAGAAGCTCTTTGGATTCTCCTTTGCCTTATCTGTTAAAACAATCTCGTGTCCCCTTTTTGCCCTCCTGATTTCTCTCTTAACTCGACTCCTACATCCCCTATACTCTTCAAGGGATTCACTTGATCCCAGCTGCCAATGCATGTCATGTGCCTCTTTCTTCTTCTTGACCAGGGCCTCAATATCCCGAGTCATCCAGGGTTCCCGACTTCTGCCAGCCTTGCCCTTCACTCTAAGGGGAATGTGTTTACCCTGAACCCTGGTTAACACACTTTTGAAAGCCTGCCACTTACCAGAGATCCCTTTGCCTTCCCCCAGACTCCCCCAATTAACTTTTGAAAGTTCCTGCCTGATACCATCAAAATTGGCCTTGCCCCAATTTTGAATTTTAACTTTTGGGCCATAGCTATCGTAAAACTAATAGAATTATCTGTAGATGTCTTTTGTACTCTAGTTAGTAGTTATAATTGCAGGAAGGTAAGTAGAAGAATTTATGGGCTGTCAATTCCCAAGGATCTTCAAACCTTGCTTTTGTCCTTTAGTTCCTTCATGATCCTGGGTCAGCTAAAGTTTCTGAAGCCGATACTGACTTTTGAATGACCTGTCTGCTGAAAAGGGTTTTTCCGCTTTGAATTAAAACACTTGATGTATTAATCTCTGCTGTTTATACTTCCTTATTCTAAATCAAATTCTGGGACAGTGTGATATCCATCACAACAGAAGGAGGCCATTCAGCCCATCAAGTTCCCACTGACTCTCCAACAGAGCATCCTGCCCAGGCCCTTTACCCACATATTTGTCCCGTTATCCCCCCTAACCTGCACATCCCAGGACACAAGTGGCAGATTAGCATGGCCAGTCAACCTAATCTGCACATCTTTGGACTGTGGGAGGAAACTAGAGGAAACCCACACAGAACGCGCAAACTCCATACACACAGTCACCCAAGGCTGGAATTGAACCCGGATCCCTGTGAGGCAGCAGTGCTAACCACTATGCCACCATGCCGCCCTGTGGTAATTAACCCAGTTGGTAATTAACCAACCAGGTGGAGCTCGTATACTGAGCCCTGTATAAAGCAAGACCCGGAGTGGGCCCTTTATCTTTTAGTCCCGGTTGAGACCAATTGTGTTCACCACAGGCTTGTGGTTTTAGTTTATTTTAGTCTGTGCAATGAAAGTACTGTTCCTTCACAGCCGACTCTTGGAGTTATTATAATTCCCATTAATTAGTTGGAAGAAATGTCTGCTCATCCAGTACTGGGTGTCAGATAAGCAGCTGATAGTTTGGAAGAGTCAAGAGAGGAGGTTGGGAGGGAGAACTAGGTATTGCCAGTGTGCATATGATAACTAAAAACTTTAAAAAATGTCGCCAAGGGACAGCATATAGTGGGGAGTGGGGGGGGAATCAAGGAGAACCCTGGAGGACAACAGAGGTGGCTGCGTAGAAGTAGGAAGTGAACCTTTGCAAGTGAAGACAACCAAAAAATTAAAGAAAGGCTTAGATTTGCATTACCTTTCCCCAACTCCAGAACATCCCAAAATACTTCCCAGCCAGTTAAATACTTTTGAAATGTCTTCATTGTAGGAAATACGCATGTGGGCGACATGGTGGCACAGTGATTAGCACTGCTGCCTCAGAGCGCCAGGGACCTGGGTTCGATTCCTGGCTTGGGTCACTGTCTCTGTGGAGTTTGCACGTTCTCCCCGTGTCTGCATGGGTTTCCTCCGGGTGCTCCGGTTTCCTCCCACAGTCCAAAGATGTGGAATTTGGTGGGTTGGCCACGCTACATTGCCTGTTTAGTGTCAGGGGGATTAGCAAGGTAAATATGTGGGGTTATGGGAATAGAGCCTCAGTGTGATTGTTGTCGGTGCAGACTCAATGGGCCGAATGGCCTCCTTCTGCACTGTGGGAATTCTATAATTCTATGATCAATTTAAATTTGTTTTTGAGAGAGTAAGAGCAGAGGTTAGAAAGTAGAAGCAGGAATAGGCCATTCGGCCCTTCAAGCCTGCTCCGCCATTCATTTAGATCAGGTTGCTCATCAAATTCAATTTCCTGATTCCCCTCATATCCCTTGGTCCCTTTAGCCCCAAGAGTTATATCTAATTTCTTCTTCAAATCACACAACGTTTTGGCCTCAACTACTTTCCATGGTAGTGAATTCCACACATTCACCACCCTCTGAAGAAATTTCTCCTCCCCTCAGTCTTAAAAGGTTTACCCCTTATCGTCAAACTATGACCCCTAGTTCTGGACTCCTTGACGATCGGGAAATTGTTTCTGAATATGCCATGTCTAATCCTGTTAGAATTTTATAAGTTTCTATGAGATTCCGTCTCACTCGTCTAAATTCCAATGGATGCAATCCTAACCCACTTAGTCCTTCCTAATGTGACAGACCTGCCATCCCCGGAATCAGCCTGGTAAACCATTGCTGCACTCCCTCTATAGCAAGGACATCCTTCCTCAGATAAGGACACCAACGCTGCACACAATAGTCCAGGTGTGGCCTCACCAAAGCTGTGTACAATTGCAGTAAAACATCCCTCTCATTTTACTTAAATCCTCTCGCTATGAAGGCCAACATACTATTTGCTTTCTTTACTGCCTGCTGTACCTTCAGCGACTGATGCATGAGGACACCAAGGTCTCGCTGAGTATCCACCTCTCTCCATTCAGGAGGAATTCTATTAGATTGTGAGGAGTGTGTGATGTTCTATTAAGAGCACTTGAGGCAGAGTTCATTGCATCTTTGAAGGGACAGTCATAAACCCTTAGGGAGTGAACTGGACAGTGTAATTAATTAAGGATAAATCCAGCAACATGCTACAATGACCTAATGGGTGATTCACTATGCAGCATAGAACATAGAACATAACAGCGCAGTACAGGCCCTTCAGCCCTCAATGTTGCGCCGACCAGTGAAACCAATCTAAACCCCATCTAACCTACACTATTCCAATATCATCCATATTTTTATCCAATGACCATTTAAATGCCCTTAATGTTGCCGAGTCCACTACTGCTGTAGGCAGTGCATTCCACGCCCTTACTACTCTCTGAGTGAAGAACCTACCTCTGACATCTGTCCTATATCTATCACCCCTCAATTTAAAGCTATGTCCCCTCGTGCTAGCTATCACCATCCGAGGAAAAAGGCCCTCACTGTCCACCTATCTAATCCTCTCATCATCTTATATGCCTCTATTAAGTCACCTCTTAACCTTCTTCTCTCTAACGAAAACAACCTCAAGTCCCTCAGCCTTTCCTCATAAGACCTTCCCACCATACCAGGCAACATCCTAGTAAATCTCCTCTGCACCCTTTCCAATGCTTCCACATCCTTCCTATAATGCGGCGACCAGAACTGTACGCAATACTCCAAGTGCGGCCGAACCAGAGCTTTGTACAGCTGCAGCATGACCTCCTGGCTCTGAAACTCAATCCCTCTACCAATAAAAGCTAACACTCCGCACGCCTTCTTAACAACCCTATCAACCTGGGTGCCAACTTTCAGGAATCTATGCACATGGACACCGAGATCTCGCTGTTCAGCCACACTACCAAGTATCTTACCATTAGCCCAGTACTCTGTATTCCTGTTACTCCTTCCAAAGTGAATCACTTCACACTTTTCCGCATTGAACTCCATTTGCCACCTCTCAGCCCAGCACTGCAGCTTATCTATGTCCCTCTGTAACCTGCAACAACCTTCCGCACTGTCCACAACTCCACCGACTTTAGTGTCATCTGCAAATTTACTAACCCATCCTTCTACGCCCTCATCCAGGTCATTTATAAAAATGACAAACAGCAGTGACCCCAAAACAGATCCTTGCGGTACACCACTGGTAACTGAACTCCAGGATAAACATTTCCCATCAACCGCCACCCTCTGTCTTCTTACAGCTAGCCAATTCCTGATCCAAACCGCTAAATCACCCTCAATCCCATGCCTCCGTATCTTCTGCGATAGCTTACCGTGGGGAACCTTGTCAAACATAACATAGAACATAGAACAGTACAGCACAGAACAGGCCCTTCGGCCCACGATGTTGTGCCGAGCTTTATCTGAAACCAAGATCAAGCTATCCCACTCCCTATCATCCTGGTGTGCTCCATGTGCCTATCCAATAACTGCTTAAATGTTCCTAAAGTGTCTGACTCCACTATCACTGCAGGCAGTCTATTCCACACCCCAACCACTCTCTGCGTAAAGAACCTACCTCTGATATCCTTCCTATATCTCCCACCACGAACCCTATAGTTATGCCCCCTTGTAATAGCTCCATCCACCCGAGGAAATAGTCTTTGAACGTTCACTCTATCTATCCCCTTTATCATTTTATAAACCTCTATTAAGTCTCCCCTCAGCCTCCTCCGCTCCAGAGAGAACAGCCCTAGCTCCCTCAACCTTTCCTCATAAGACCTACCCTCCAAACCAGGCAGCATCCTGGTAAATCTCCTCTGCACTCTTTCCAGCGCTTCCACATCCTTCTTATAGTGAAAGCTTTACTGAAATCCATATACACCACATCAGCTGCTTTACCCTCATCCACCTCTTTGGTCACCTTCTCAAAGAACTCAATAAGGTTTGTGAGGCATGACCTACCCTTCACAAAACCGTGTTGACTATCCCTAATCAAATTATTCCTTTCTAGATGATTATAAATCTTATCCCTTATAATCCTTTCCAAAACTTTGCCCACAACAGAAGTAAGGCTCACTGGTCTATAATTACCAGCGTTGTGTCTACTCCCCTTCTTGAACAAGGGGACAACATTTGCTATCCTCCAGTCTTCTGGCACTATTCCTGTAGACAATGACGACATACAGATCAAAGCCAAAGGCTCTGCAGTCTCCTCCTTAGCCTCCCAGAGAATCCTGGGATAAATCCCATCTGGCCCAGGGGACTTATCTATTTTTCACACTTTCCAGAATTGCTAACACCTCCTCCTTATTAACCCCAATCCTGTCTAGTCCAATAACCTGTATCTCAGTGTTCTCCTCGACAACATTGTCTTTTTCCTGCGTGAATACTGACGAAAAATATTCATTTAGCGCCTCTCCTATCTCTTCAGGCTCAACGCACAACTTCCCACTACTGTCCTTGACCGGCCCGTAACCGAATTGTGGTCACTATCACCAAAGTGCTCCCCTACCTCCAAATCTAACACCTGGTCTGGTTCATTACCCAGTACCAAATCCAATGTGGCCTCATCTCTTGTTGGCCTATCTACACACTGTGTCAGGAAACCCTCCTGCACACATTGGACAAAAACTGACCCATCTAAAGTACTCTAACTATAGCTTTTCCAGTCAATATTTGCAAAGTTGAAGTCCCCCATAACAACTATGCAGCAGACATCTTGTGTCCATAAGTAAAGAATTCCCTTAAGTTACATCAGTGGGCAATCTTACCTTCTCGTTCTGCCAGTCGATGGGCGGGGTGAGCCGGTAAGATTGCATGAGTTGCAAAAAAATCAGGTTCGACTGGGGCCGGGGATGGTGGGGGTTGATCAAATGGGGGGGAGGGGCAATATCCAGGTGTGTAGAGGAGCCAATCAAACAGGGAGGCCAGCGATTGTTGGTGGGGGGTTGGGAAGAGAGGTTTGTGATATTCTGGGGGCAGGGGAGGGGAGTGACTGACAGATCTCTGTTCTGTTGCACAGAACAGAGTGATGTGCACATGCACGATTGCGCACTCTACTGCCTGCTGCAGGCTTTCTGGTGAGTTAGACTCCCTCTCCTCCCTCTGCTAGCAGGAAACAGATTGTGCATTTTTTTCTTTGCACAGTGGCACAAGATTGCATTTTTAAACTCGCCCAAACAAAAATGGATCTGAAACTCCCGTTTTCAAGCTCACTCGGCACTTGGAAATTTTTATGGTGAGATCACCCCCTTAGTTTTCATTTGTACCTCTTACCTAACCTTTGGATGTGTGTAATTTCAATCACTTTTTGTTCTTTCAACAGAAATGTCACAGATTCCGGTGTTTATGTTGGTGGTTTTGTGCCTCCTGTTAATATTCACCATAATATCCACGTGCAGTATGAATGAATCGATCATGAGAAAGTTCAAAGAGATCTTGAATTCGAAATGTAAGTTCAAATTTTGATCTTGTTGGTAACACATTTTTAATACTCACCATTAAATTGCCTCTCTCCATTCCCTACTCCATTTAAATCAAATTTAAAGCAAAGTGGCTAGCACTGCTGCCTCCAGGGACCCCGGTTCAATTCCAGCCTCGGGTCATTGTCTGTGGGGCGTTTGCACGTTCTCCCCAGTGTCTGTGTGGGTTTCCTTCGGGCGCTCCGGTTTCCTCCCACAGTCCAAAGGTGTGTGGGTTAGGTTGATTGGCCCTGAGCGTCGGGGGGATTAGTACGGTAAATATATGGGGTGACAGGAATAGGACCTGAGTGGGATTGTTGTCGGTGCATGCTCGATGGGCCAAATGGCCTCCTCCTGCACTGTAGATTCTCGGATTCTATGATTTAAAGGTCTCCATTAACCTCCTAATAACCTACATTGTCGTCTCTCTGTGACAATATTGCCCTTTCTTTGTGCCCTGCTAAAACTCCCAGACTGATAGCTCATAATGAACTAGTTGGGGTGGAACAGCACAAATGGGCGTATGTGTGCGTAAACTTTTGTGAAACAAATAATGTCTTAGATAAGCAGATTGGCACAGAATGAAATAAGTTCAAAGAGGGCCAGCCCATGGTTCAGGAAGTTCGAATGGTTGTTGACCTGAAGAGCTAACTAACTGTTCCCCTCTGCACAGGCTGCCTGACTTGCTGAGTATTTCCAACAGTTTCCACATCCGATTTTTGTATTCTGTTTGATATCCACAATATCTTGGTCGGAGGAGCTGGGGATGCTTTCTTTATCCATTCATGGGCCGTGGGTGTCGCTGGCTGGGCCAGCATTTACTGCCCATCCCTAGTTGCCCTTGAGAAGGTTGTGGTGATGGCCGTCGGGGAGGGGGGGGGTGTTGCGGGGGGATGCTGAAGATGGGCGCCGGCTCAGACTGGGAGGCAGGGGTCGTTGATTGGGAAAGGGGGGTGGACAAAAAGGGCGGATGATCGGTGGGGTGTGGGAGGGGGAGTTAAGTGCTGGCTCTGATCAGGGATGGAGAGGGGAGACCCTGAGACCTCCATGATGGGCAGGGTGGTGAGGTTTACTCGTGTTATGACTGGGGAGCCCTTTAAAGATGGCACCCTGTGTAGCTACACAAACTCTGCAGAGACAGTGACCCGAGGCCGGAATTAAACCCGGGTTCCTGGCACTGTGAGGCAGCAGTGCCAACCGCTGTGTCTCTCCGTGACCAGTTGCATTCTCCAGCGATTATTGCACAAGGCAGTCGGCTCAGGATTTGTACTTGCATGTAAATGCCGGTGTGTGTGTGTGCATGCGAGCGTGGGTGTGGGTGGGTGTGTGTGTGTGTGTGCCTGTGTATGTACATTGTGTGTGTGTGTGATCTTTGATTCCTTCTGTTTCATTTCTTTTCCAGTTTGTCGTATCACGCTGGATACAGTAACTCCAATGGGTGGAGTCATTGTGGTTTGCGGATCAGGTCTTCTGCTTGTGGAAATAAACAAGCTAGCTGGTGAGTTTTCAGTGATAAACTCAACAGATTTTTGAAATCCCACTCGGAAGAACAAATGGCTGAGTTATTTTTGCCAGTTTTCATGGGCACCAGCTGATGCTTTGAAGTGTACACTGAAGGAGGAGGCTATTTGACCCGTTGAGTCTGTGCTAGCTCTTTGCTGGATCAAACTAACTCAAATACCATTCCCCTTTGTATTCCCCCGTTCTGCTTCAAACATTTATCCATTATTTTTTTTAAGTTCATTTATTATTAGTATCACAAGTCGGCTTACAGCAACACTGCAATGATGTTACTGTGAGAATCCTTTAGTTGTCACACTCCGCCACCTGTTTGGATACACTGAGGGAGAATTTAGCACGGCCAATGCACCCTAACCAGCACATCTTTCAGACTGTGGGAGGAAACCAGAGCACCCGGAAGAAACACACGCAGACAAAGCAGAGAACGTGCAGACTCCACACAGACAGTGCCCCAAGCCAGGAATTGAACCTGGGTCCCTGGCGCTGTGAGGCAGCAGTGCTAACCACTGTGCCACCATGCTGCCCCAACCACCTCCAGGTGCTCTGGGTTCCTCCCACAGTCCCAAGATGTGCAGGTTAGGTGGATTGGCCATGCTAAACTGTCCCCTACTGTCCAAAGATGTGCAGCTTAGGTGGATTGGCCATGCTAAATTGTCCCTTAATACGCGATCAATACATGGGGCTATGGGAAAATGGTGGGAGAATGGGCCTAGGCCAACGTAGAGTGCTCTGTTGGAGGGTCGGTGCCAACCTGATGGACCGAATGGCAGCCTCCTGCACTGTAGGGATTCTACAGTCATTGACGATGATGTGAGGAGAGAAATCTAAGAAATTTCTACATTTGCCACAGATTTCTTTTCCAAATATTTATATATAGTTGGACTTTGTATTAAACATTGAGAAGCCATATTCAAAAACTGAGACAAAATGATGAGAGGTATGCATGCACACAAGAGTTGAATGAAATAAAATAGAATTGTTTTAGATATTTTTCAGTTACTTTGCAACTAATATGCTGATTACAACTGCAGTTCTTGGTTTGACGTGCTGTTGTCTATTGGCAGGTAAAGGGTGTGAACCGTTACCCAATCTACAATCAAGCATAGCCCTTGCTGTAACGGTGCCAGTCTTTATTTTTATTTTCATCTTTGCAGTTTATGTCCTAAGATGTAAGTATGGATCCAACAGGTTGTTTTAAAACTTATAAGCAATATCTTACATTTGATTAGCAACTTTTGGTCGCAAAGTGTCCCAAGGAGTTTCACAGGAGCGTAGACTGAAAAAAATGGATGAGGTATTAGCCCTAAGCTTGGTCAATGACAGAAATTGTAAGGAGCTTCTTAAAGGGGGGAAAGAGTTGGAAAAGCAAAGACATAATAACTCCAGGAGTCGGCTGTGAAGGAACTGGGCTTTTATTGCACAAAATAAACAATAACCACGAGCCTGTGGTGAACACAACGGGCCCCAACTGGGACTAACAGGTTAATGGACCCTCTCAGGGTCTTGCTTTTTACAAGGCTCGGTACACGAACTCTACCTGGTTTGCTAATTACCAATCCCCAGAGAGTTTGCATTCGATGTGCCCAACTGGGAGGTCAATGAGTGACTCCCCATGCAGATCATGGGGGTTATTACACAAGAGTTTAAAGGAGGGAATTGCAGAGATTGTTGCTGAGACAGCGCTGCAGTGGTGGGAAAGTGCACAACAGGCCAGAGCTGAAAGAGTTCAGATATCTCGGAGCGTCGGAGGGGGCTGTGGAGGTATGAACACAAAGGTGAGAATTTTAACTTGGAGTGGAGTGTAGAACCCCTACAGTGCAGAAGGAGTCCATTCAGCCCCTCAAGTCTGCACCGACTCTCCAACAGACTATCTTACCCAGGCCCTCTTCCCCGCTAATCCATCTAACCTACACACCTCTGCATACTTAGGGGTAATTTAGCACGGCCAATCCACCTAACCTGCACATCTTTGGAGTGTGGGAGGAAACCGGAGCACCCGGAGGAAACCCACGCTGACACGGGGAGAATGTACAAACTCCATACAGACAGTGACATAAGCCGGGAATTGAACCCGGGTCCCTGGCGTTGTGAGGCAGCAGTGCTAACCACTGTGCTACCGTGCTGCCCCAATGTAATGGACACAGAGTTGGTGGAATTGTTGCCGATTTTCCGTGTCGATACTTCCCTTCCCCTCCACGGTGACCTTCCATCCTCGGGCCTCCTACACGGGTCCAGTGAAGTCCGGAAGCAGTAACCCCATCTTTCAGTTCAGCATTTTACAGCTTTCTGCACTCAAATTTATATGTTTGTTTCTTTCCGACAGAAACTGATGGTGATGTTTTTGTACCTCACCCACTTCTCCCCCACCCCCAACCCACCTCCCGTACCTCTTTTCACACCTTAATACCTGCTAAAAACTGTCATCTCCACCATTTTCCAGTGTCATTGACCTGAAACGTTGACTCTGTTTCTCTCTTCATGCTGCCTGACCCGCTGAGCATTTCCAGCGTTTCCTGTTTCTATTTTCCCAATTTCCAGCCTTTGAAGCATTTTGCGTTTATCTGAGTGCCACACGGGTAACGAGGGATGGGCAGTAAATGCCGGCCAGCCAGCGACACCCATGTCCCCCGAATGAATGAAAAGAAAAATGAAATCCAGTGATTGTGTGACTGAGGTAAACTTCACCCCCTCGTCCAGTCTTCAGCCTTTATCCAAACCAATGTCTTTCAACACCTCTCCATCGCCATCCAGCTGGGTGGGACTGTTCTCACCTGGCTCCATTCTTTTCAATCTAACAAGACAGTGGCGGCACAGTGGTTAGCACTGCTGTCTCACAGCGCCAGAGATCCGGGTTTGATTCCTGGCTTGGGTCACTGGAATGACTTCAATCAGTCATTGAGGTTCACCTATTGGAATATGAACTCCCTGATTAAGGAGTCAATTGATGGGCGAATCAGGGAGTCTTTTCCTTGTATTTAACCGGGTGTGTCAGTTCCTCTGGCACTCCGGAAGATGAACTGCTGACTGATAGCACTCTGTGTACTGCTGTTGGAATTACAAATAAAGGGAGTTTGGTGAAGGGACTTCTGCCTCCGAAGACTTATTACAGTCACTGCCTGTGTGGCGTCTCCCCTTGTCTGCGTGGGGTTCGTCTAGGTGCTCTGGTTTCCTCCCACAGTCCAAAAGATGTGCTGGTTAAGTGCATTGGCCATGCAAAAATTCACCCTCCGTGTACCCAAACAGGCGCTGGAGTGTGGCAACTAGGGGATTTTCACAGTGACTAAATTGCGGTGGTAATGTAAGCCTACTTGTGACACTAATAAATGAACTTTCAACTTTAAGAATCACCTGTAAATTCATTCTCATCCTGCTCCTGCACTGTTACTTATTGGATCCTGCAAGGATCTATCCTTGTTCTGCCCGTGCTCCTATTTCTCATCTAAACGCTGTCCCCATCATCAAAACACATGGGCCAGAATTTTCATAGAATCCCTACAGTGCAGAAGGAGGCTATTTAGCCCATCGAGTCTGCACCGACCACAATTCCACCCAGGCTTTATTCCTGTAACCCCTCATTTACCCTGCTAATCCCCCTGACACTAGGGTCAATTTAGCATGGCCAATCCACCTAACCCACACATCTTTGGATTGTGAGAGGAAACCGGAGCACCCAGAGGAAACCTACGCAGATACGGGGAGAATGTACAAACTCTACACAGACAGTGACCTGAGGCCGGAATTGAACCCAGGTTCCTGTGAGGCAGCAGTGCTAACCACTGTACCACTGTGACACCCACATCGACAGTGGTTTCATGGTCATCAGTAGCTTCATAATTCCACATTTTAAAAAATTGATTTCAAATTCCACCATCGGCCGTGGCGAGATTCGAATCCGAGTTGCCAGGGCATTAGCTGAGTTTCTGGATTAATAGTCTAGCGATAATACCACTAGGCCATCGCCTCCCCAATATTTTATGTTGCTCAGGCGGGCAGATGCGCCCAAGGATTTTCCAGATTGACGTGAACTGCAAGGTTAGAAAATCACCCCCAAACGTCTCCACAACACCAGGGGTGAAGCAATATTTCATCATCAGTTGCGATTTCTGGAACATTTGGAATTCGGAATCTACTGATGTCCATGAAAGCTTTGTCAGAAAAACCCATCTGGTTCACTAATGCCCTTTACAAAATCCCTACAGTGCAGAAGGAAATCTAGGGGAATTGGGGGAATTTAGGGAAGGAAATCTGCCATCCTTACCCTGGTCTGGCCCACATGTGACTCCAGAGCCACAACAATGTGGTTGACTCAACTGCCCTCGGACAACTCGGGATGGGCAACAAGTGCTGCCAGCCAGCAACACCCATGTCCCATGAATGAATAAAAACAATTTCAATACAGCGCAGATGGGTGAGGGGGTGGGTGGTTATCTGGAAAATTCCCCAGCGGCAGACCATAATTTTCGGACCATAACATTGAGGCATGATTGTCTCTTTCGGAGTCAGTTGACTGATGTTTAGAATTGTCACATGGAATCTTGTCGAATGCTGAATTTTGCCTGAAAATTTCAATGACTCAGCACAACTTTTGAACCCTGTGTCTTACTGTGTGATCTGCTGTGCTGGCCGAATTTCTGCCAAGCTCTCAGTTTTCCAGCCAACTCCCAGCTTGGAGGTTTCTGAATGTTGTTTCCCCATTCTGTTTCTAGTTTCCTTTCGCAGCCCCTGCAACTTCCTTCTCTGAATTCCCAGTTCTCTTGTGGTCAGCTAGTTTCAGTTGTCTCAACCACTCACTGCGCCTAAAAAATAAATTCTTCCCCATTTTGCTCCTTTACCTCAACCTTATATCTGTGTCTTTGGCCACGGCTGTTAACTCCATTCTCCAGCTGCCTATCTCAACCGTCTCCTTAATTATCTTCCGACATATAAAAAGCAGGAAGAAAAGAATCATAGAATAGAATTCCTAAGGGCGGCACGATAGCACAGTGTTCAGCACTGCTGCTTCACAGCACCAGGGACGCAGGTTCGATTCCCGGCTTGGGTCACTGTCTGTGTGGAGTTTGCACATTCTCCCCGTGTCTGCGTGGGTTTCCTTCGGGTGCTCCGGTTTCCTCCCACATTCTGAAAGACGTGCTGGCTAGGTACATTGACTCGAACAGGCGACAGAGTGTGCCGACTAGGGGAATTTCACAGTAACTTCATTGCAGTGTTAATGTAAGCCTTACTTGTGGCTAATAAATAAACTTTAATCAGTGCAGCAGGAGGCCATTTGGCCCATCGAACCTGCATTGATAACAATCCCACCCAGGTCCGATCCCCTTAACCCCACGTATTTACCCGAGCTCGTCCCCCTGACATTGAGGGGCAATTTAGCACGGCCAATCAACCTAACCTGCACATCTTTGGAGTGTGGGAGGAAACGGGAGCACCCGGAGGAATCCCACGCAGACACGGGGGGAGAACGTGCAAACTCCACACAGACAGTGACCTGAGACCAGAATTGAACCCGGATGCCTGGCACTGTGAGGCAGCAGTGCTAACCACTGTGCTGCCTTTAAATGCAATGCCAGTTAGAGATAGCAAAGAACACCAGCATGTGAGCTCAAGCCGAAACCCAGGATTGAATCCGGGACCTTTCTGTCTTCAGTCTAACGCTCTCCCAACTGAGCTATTTCAGCTCGTACCGTGCAATGAATGATTAGAATCCAGAATGTGGTGAAGGCAGATTCTTGTTTCAACAGAGAGTTGGATCATTTTCTGAAGAGAAAAAATTGACAAGGCTAAGGGAACATGCACGGGAGCGGTGCTGGGTAAATTACTCTTGGAGAGAGCTACTGAGTAGCCAGGGAGAAGGTCAATTTATAAGGTCAATGGATTGGAAGTGGAAGTGGGGAGGTGTCAGGTGTTCAGAGTGGGCAAATGGGGTGGGGGAGGGTGGCCAGTGGTTGAATGGGGAGAGAGTAACTCGGGTGATCATTTGGGGGGAGGGCCAGTGGGGGGGGGGGGGGGGGGGGGGGGTGGCAGGGGAGAGGTGAGTGGTGGCAGGGGAGAGGTGGGTGGAGTTGGGATGTGTGAGGGTAGCCTAATGGTGTGGAGGGCAGTTGAGGGGATGGAGATGTACTCAGCGGATCCCATGGGGTGTCGAGTGTCCCTTGGGTGTAGGAGTTAAAGTTTATTTATTAGTCACAAGTAAGGCATACATTAACACTGCAATGAAGTTACTGTGAAATTCCCCTTGTCGCCACATTCGGTGCCTGTTTGGGTCAATGCACCTAACCAGCACGTCTTACAGAATGTGTGAGGAAAGCGGAGCACCCGGAGGAAACCCACGCAGACACGGGGAGAATGTACAAACTTCACACAGACAGTGACTCAAGCCGGGAATCGAACCCGGGTCCCTGGCGCTGTGAAGCCAGGTTGTGAACAGAATTCCCACTCACCTGAAGAAGGGGCTTGCAGCTCCGAAAGCTTGTGTGGCTTTTGCTACCAAATAAACCTGTTGGACTTTAACCTGGTGTTGTTAAACTTCTTGCTGTGAAGCAGCAGTGCTAAGCTCTGTGCCACCCAGAATGCACCCGGGAATTGGAAGTCTGATGTTGGGGATACTGCAGGTGTCCCATTGGAGGTTACACAGGGTAGAGGGAGGAGGACCTCTGGTGGGCAGTGGGAGGGGGGGGGGGGATGGGGTGGTTGGGGAAGGTCTGTGGAGTGAGGGGGCTGTTCTGGGTCAGTGCTATGGTTACCAGAAGCTCGAAGTGGTTTAATTCTTTGAGCTTTTTCTGGGTAGCTGTTGATGTTAACGCAGTCGGAACGTCCCGAAGATTGCGATTTGAATCGCAATATTAGATGGTTCTCGTAACACAATCGCACATCAGGGGCAGGGGGCAAATTCTCAGACAATGGCCAAGCAATGCTGATCTGGGTACTTCCAGGAGGAAGACTGTTTCCCCAGTGCATCTTTTGGGTAATCAAGTCTTTACAGGTACCGGCATTGAGAGTGGAGTCTGTACCTGTAAAGACTTGACTAACTGTAAAGACTCACATTCCAACCATTATCTTGCAATTAAGTCTCTGTCTATATATAGCATGTTTGTGAATCCAACTCTCCACTCACCTGATGAAGGAGCAGCACTCCGAAAGCTCGTGATACCAAATAAATCTGTTGAACTTTAACCTGGTGTTGTGAGACTTCTGACTGTACCCTCTGTAAACTAGAGGTTATTCAAAAATCTGCTGCCCATGTCCTTATTTGCACCAAGTCCCATTACTCCTGCACTCACTGACTTACACTGGCACCCATTCAAGTAACAACATTTAACAAGTTATATTCTCAACCTTTGTCTTCCAATAGCCTCAATAGCCTTGCCCATCTCTAACGCTGAAATCCCCACCTCCCCGCCACCCCCGCAGGGTATTTGCAAGCCTCTAATTCTGGTCCTTTTGAGCATTGTTGATTTTAATTATTCCAGCATGAGCCTGGGCCTTAATCCCAGAAATTCCCTCCCTAAAACTGTCCACCTCTCCAGCTTCAGTTACCCCTGTAAGTTCTTTCAGACCTATCCCTTTGACTGAACTTTGATCCATCTGCTTTGATATCGCCTTGGTCTGAATTCCCCCGGTTACAATCCTGTGAAATTCCTTGGAAAATTAGATTACATTAAAAGTGCGATATAATTTCAAGGTCTTATCTCTTATTTATCTCATAATAATCTCAAGTTTTTTTTTGAAATTGTACTCTGTGTAACTAGGAAACCGTTCTGCCTCTAAACATCACAAATAGGCCGGTTAAAATTGTGGACCAGGGAGTTTTAGCAGTGGCCCAGCGAGGAGGCGCTGGTGTAATGGTATTGTCGCTGGGCTGGTAATTCAGAGAGCCAGGATAATGCTCTGGGGACCCGGGTTCGAATCCCACCACGACAGATGGTAGAATTTAAACTCAATAAAAATCTGGAATGATGCACATGAAACCACTATCATATACCCATCTGGTTCATTAATGGGAAGGAAATCTGCTGTCCTTACCTGGCCTGGCCTACATGTGACTCCAGACCCACAACAATGTCATAGAATTATAGAATCCCGACAGTGCAGAAGGAGACCATTTGGCCCATGGAGTCAGGGACTGGAGGTAAACATTTCACCCAGGCCCCTACCCATAATGCCATGTATTTACCCAGATAGTCCCCCTGACATTAAGGGACAATTTAGCAAGGCCAATCCACTTAACCTGCAGATCTTTGGACACTTTGGGGCAACTTAGCATAGCTAATCAACCTAATCTGCACATCTTTGGACTGTGGGAGGAAACCGGAGCTCCCAGAGGAAACCCACGCAGACATGGGGAGAACGTGCAGACTCCGCACAGACAGTGACCTGAGGCTGAAATTGAACCAGGCTCCCTGGTGCTGTGAGGCAGCAGTGTTAACCACTGTGGCACCGTGCCGCACCAAGAGTCATTGACTCTTACCTGCCCTCAGGGATGTGCAATAAATGCTGGCCCGGCCAGCGACACCCACATCACAAGCACAAATAAAAAATATATAGTTGCCCTTAGAATCATAGAATCTTACAATGCAGAAGAAAGCCATTCGGCCCATCGAGTCTGCACAGGAAAGTTGGCAACTTGGGCACCTGCCGGACCGGCCAGTGAGACACTGCCATTGGTGGTGCTGCTGAGCTGCCAGCCCTCTGATTGGTCCAGCAACTGTTGGGGTGGGCTGATGTCTTTAACTGGGTAACAGGGAAGCCTCTTAGTTGGCTGCAGATGGCACCATGCCACCTTGGATCCAATTGCCAGCGGAAGAGCTTGTCTCTCTATTGCAACCACAGTGGCTTTTTTTAAAGTTTATTTATTAGTCACAAGTAGGCTTCCACTAACACTGCAATGAAGTTACTGTGAAAAGCCCCTAGTCGCCATACTCCAGTGCCTGTTCGGGTACACTGAGGGGGAATTTAGCATGGCCAATTTGCCTAACCCATACATCTTTGGAGTATGGGCAGAAAATGGAGCACCTGGAGGAAACCCAAGCAGACACGGGGAGAATGTGCGAACTCCACACAGACAGTGACCCAAGCTGGGAATCGAACCCTGGTCTCTGGCACTGTGAGGCAGCAGCGCTATCCACTATGCCACCATGCCGCCCATGCTGGACTTCACCAGTAAAATATAGAGTCATAGAGGTTTACAGCATGGAAACAGGCCCTTCGGCCCAACTTGTCCATGCCGCCCTTTTTGTTTAGACCCCTAAGCTAATCCCAATTGCCCGCATTTGGCCCATATCCCTCTATACCCATCGTACCCATGTAATTGTCTCAACCTTTTAAAAGACAAAATTGTACCCGTCTCTACTACTACCTCTAGCAGCTTGTTCCAGACACTCATCACCCTCTGCGTGAAACTATTGCCCCTCTGGCCCCTTTTCTATCTCTCTCCTCTCACCTTAAACCTATGCCCTCTAGTTTTAGACTCCCCTACCTTTGGGAAAAGATATTGACTATCTAGCTGATCTATGCCCCTCATTATTTTATAGACTTCTATAAGATCACCCCTCAGCCTTGTACGCTGCAGAGAAAAAAGTCCCAGTCTATCCAGCCTCTCCTTATAACTCAAACCATCAAGTCCCGGTAGCATCCTTGTAAATCTTTTCTGCACTCTTTCTAGTTTAATAATATCCTTTCTATAATAGGGTGACCAGAACTGTACACCGTATTCCAAGTGTGGCCTTACCAATGTCTTGTACAACTTCAACAAGACGTCCCAACTTCTGTATTCAATGTTCTGACCAATGAAACCAAGCATGCCGAATGCCTTCTTCACCACTCTGTCCACCTGTGACTCCACTTTCAAGGAGCTATGAACCTGTACCCCTTGATCTCTTTGTTCTGTAATTCTCCCCAACACCCTACCATTAACTGAGTAAGTCCTGCCCTGGTTCATATAACCCAATGTTTCAGCTCAATGACCTTTAAAAAGATGGAAAAGTGAGTGGGGTGGTTCTCCCGTTCCAAGCGCATGTGTTCCTGCCTGTCTGCAGTTCCTCTAATCCCAAGCAATTTAATAGGAGCAGGAACAGGAAAATCTATCCGGCTACACTTGAACAAAGCACTTGAATCATTGTGAAAATGTTCAGCTCCTTTGTCGATCGTTATGACTAATTTTGTGTCACGTCAACAGACAAAAAACACAGGAAAGAACGACAGAGAGGATCGCCACCGGAAAATCAAAATGAAGATCCTGAACAACCTCAGAGATCTGTAAGTATTGGGATAAAAAGATTTGAGGTCATCCCATAATATATTTCCTGTGTCCTGACTCACATCCAGTCCTGTTCACCTTCCCGTCTTTGTCACTAATACAGACTTGCTCCCAGTTAAGCAACACCTCAATTTTACAATTCTCCTCCTTGGTGTCCAATCCCTCCATGGTCTTGCCCTGTCTTACCTCTGTATTCTCGTCCACTCCCACACCCCTCTGAGATATCTGTTTTCCTCTAATTCTGTGCATACCTGATTTTAATGGTACCACAATTGGTGGTCATACCTTAAGTTGCCTCAGCCTAAGATCTCTGGGACCCCCACCCTTTATAAGTTCATAAGATATAGGAGTAGAATTAGGCCATTCGGCCCATTGAGTCCACTCCGCCATTCGATCATGGCTGATTTACTCTCCTCATCCCCATTTTCCTGCCTTCTCCCCATAACCCTTCAACCCATTACCAATTAAAAATCTGTCTAACTCCTCCTTAAATTTACTCACTGTCCCAGCATCCTTCTCACTTTAGGGTGGCGAATTCCACAGATTCACAACCCTTTGGGAGAAGTCGTTTCTCCTCAACTCTGTTTTAAATTTGCTACCCCTTATCCTAAGACTATGGCCTCTCGTCCTTGAATACCCCATCCTCTCCATGTCTATTTTTTCCATACCTTTTATCATCTTGTATAACCCACTCTTCTAAATTCCAGAGAGTATAGGCCTAAACTGTTCAATCTCTCTTCATATGATAAACCCCTCATCTCTGGAATCAATCTAGTGAACCTCCTCTGAACTGCCCCCAATGCCACTATATCTTTCCTCAACTAAAGGGTCCAAAACTGTGCACAATACTCCAGGTGCGGCCTCACAATGCCTCCCATCTCTCTCATCAATCCACTTCTCCCTCCTCCGTTAAGCCATTCTTTAAGGGCGGAATGCCCTTAATAGTTAGCACTGCTGCCTCATGCTAAAATTGCCCCTTAGTGTCAGGGGCACTAGCTAGGGTAAATGTATGGGGTTATGAGGATAGGGCCTGGGTGGGATTGTGGTCGGTGCACCTCGATGGGCCGAATGTACTGTAGGATCCTATGGATTCTATGTTTCTTATTAAGGTAAAGGTCCTGTATAAATGTAGGTTCTTGCTATTGAGCTGTTCATTGTAGAATGTTAACAAACAGTACCATGAGGGAAGCTGCAATGGAACATTACTTTTCCACTATGGTTATAACCCTGTGCTTCGCACCCCATAGAAAAAGTGCCACAGTAGCTGCTACAATCGGGCATTGCCCGCACAGTACTGTAAACAACATTGACAACTTCTCTTCCATAAAAATCACCTCATCCAGGAGTGCATCATCATCTGATCAGGTTGACTATCAGAAGCCACCCACCTCGCCACCACCTGTCCCGCCAGCCATCACAATCTTCACCTCCCTCTGCACATTTTTCGACATGTCCACTACGACTCTTGCCAATTTTTACAGATGCACCATAGAAAATATCCTTTCCAGATGTATCACAGCTTGGTGTGGCTCATGCTCCGACCAGCACCGCAAGAAAATACAAAGGGCTGTGAACGAAGCCCAGTCCATCACGCAAACCAGCCTCCCATCCATTGACTCTGTCCACACTTCCCACTGCCTTGGAGAAACAGCCAGCATAATTAAGGGCTCCACACACCCTGGACATACTCTCTTCCACCTTCTGCCATTGGGAAAAGGATACAAAAGTCTGAAAGCACGAACCAACCGGCTTAAGAACAGCTTCTTCCCTGCTGCCATCAGACCTTTGAATGGTCCTATCACATATTAAGCTGCTCTTTCTCTACACCCTAACTATGACTGTCACACTATATTCTGTACTCTCTCCTTTTCTTCTCACCTATGTACTCTATGAATGAGATCTTTTGTCTGTATAGCTCGCAAGAAACAATACTTTTCACTGTATCCCAATACATGGGCTGCACAGTGGTTTGCGCTGCTGCATCACAGCGCCAGGGACCCGGGTTCGATTCCCGGCTTGGGTCTGTGCAGATTCTGCACGTTCTCCCTGTGCCTGCGTGGGTTTCCTCCAGGTGCTCCAGTTTCCTCCCACAGTCTGAAAGACGTGGTGGCTAGGTGCATTGGCCATGCTAAAGTCTACCCGAACAGGCACTGGGGTGTGGCGACTCGGGGATTTTCACAGTAACTTCATTGCAGTGTTAATGTAAGCCTACTTCAATCAGGCCATTGAGGTTGGCCTTTTGGAATATGAACTCCCTCATTAAGGACTCAATTGATGGGCTAATCAGGGAGTCCTTTCCTTGTATTTAACCGGGTGTGTCAGTTCCTCTGGCACTCCTGGAGGTAGACTGCTGACTGAGAGCACTCTGTGTACTGCTGTTGGAATTGTAAATAAAGGGATTCTGGAGAAGGGACTTCTGCCTCAGAAGACTTGTTTCAGATTGACACTAATAAAATAAACTTTGAATGTGATGATCATAAATCAATTAAATCCAATTTAATTTTCCGGCAGTGTTAAACATGAGAAATAACAGCTGCTACAATTTGCTTCTAAACTTACTCGGTTAAGAGTTCAGAGCTATTTCTGATTGCTTTTTCTGAGGCACATTTGTCTCCGTGAAAGAGCGTTAAAAAAAACCTCCACAAATGGTGCAACCGGAAAGGAACGATGGGTGAATATTTACAACAAAAGTATAATTATCCAACAGCAGTAAGTGAGGAGAACCATTGAAAAGAGTGGGACTTTTAGAAGAAAGTGGATGTATGTGGGTGCTGCCAAATTCTGGTAACATGGCTGCCTTTGTTGGGTGGGGATGGGAATTGGGATTCGGGGCGGGGTTCAGTACTCCTGGGTCACTCCCACACGCCCTATCTTTTATTCTAATCGGAATTCTAATCGAAAATTCTAATCAGGAGGGATGATAACCCCAGGAGTCAGCTGTAAAGGAACGGTGCATTATAGCACAAAATAAAGTCAATAAAACCACAAGCCTGTGGTGAACACAAACCAGTCCCAACCAGAGCAATGCAGCAATGGACCCACTCATGGGCCTGCTTTATACAGGACTCGCTATACAAGCTTCAACTGGGAAGATAATTATCAATCACCAGGGAGCTCATATTCTACGAGTTCTACAGGGAGGTCAATCAGTGATTCACCTATGCAAGTCCTGGGGGTTATCACAGAAGGATGTGTCTTGTGAACCCCAGCCCTTTCCATCATTACGTTATTCAGAGAGTAGAAGACAGTTGTTCAAAAATTTCACTAATAATGTTTTTTTTTGGTTTTTGAAGGAAGAAGTGTCGCTGAATGAAGTACCTGAAGCAGACGGGTCGCTTCGGACGCTCTAATTGATAACTGATCATTCTACATTCTTCTGTGTCTGAAAAGTAAAACTAGGCTTCCTAGTTCCATGGGGTGGTGCGAGGTGGGGTGGGGACATGGGGTGGGTGATGGGGAGCTGGGGAGGGGGGATATGATGGGGAGATGGGATGGGAGTGTTGGGCAGATGGGTGGGGAGATGGAGTGGAGGGTGGGGAGACAGGTGGAGAGATGGGCTAGGAGGTGGGGACATGGGGTGGGGAGATGGGAGGGAAAATATGATGGAGGTGGGAAGATGGGGCGGGATTGGTGAGATAGGGTGGGGAGCTTGGATGGGGTTTAGGGAGATGGGGTGGAAGGTGGTGAGATAGGGTAGGGTGATGGATGGGGGTTTAGGGTGGGGGGTTGGGAAGATGGGTGGGGTTGGGGAGATGGATGGGGGTTTGGGGTGGGGGGTGAGATGTGGGGAGATGGGTGGGGGGGTGGGATGATGGGTGGGGGTTGGGTGGGGGTTGGGGAGATGGGTGGGGTGGGGCGATGGGTGGGGTGGGGCGATGGGTGGGGGTTGGGGAGATGGGTGGGGGTTGGGGAGATGGGTGGGGGGTTGGGGAGATGGGTGGGGGGTTGGGGAGATGGGTGGGGGAGATGGGTGGGGGGTTGGGGAGATGGGTGGGGTTGGGAGATGGGTGGGGGAGATGGGTGGGGGGTTGGGGAGATGGGTGGGGGGTTGGGGAGATGGGTGGGGGGTTGGGGAGATGGGTGGGGGGTTGGGGAGATGGGTGGGGGGTTGGGGAGATGGGTGGGGGGTTGGGGAGATGGGTGGGGGTTGGGGAGATGGGTGGGGTTGGGGAGATGGGTGGGGGGTTTGGGGTGATGGGTGGGGGATTTGGGGTGGGGGTGGGGAGATGGGTGGGATGTGGGGAGATGGGTGGGGGGGGTGGGATGATGCGTGAGGGTTGGGGAGATGGGTGGGGGGTTGGGGAGATGGGTGGGGGGTGGGGAGATGGGTGGGATGTGGGGAGATGGGTGGGTGGGGTGGGATGATGGGTGAGGGTTGGGGAGATGGGTGGGGGGTTGGGGAGATGGGTGGGGTTGGGGAGATGGGTGGGGGTTGGGGTGATGGATGGGGGTTTGGGGTGATGGGTGGGGAGATGGGTGGGATGTGGGGAAATGGGTGAGGGGGGTGTGGTGATGGGTGGGGATTAGGGGAGATGGGTGGGGGTTTGTGGAGATGGGTGGGATGTGGGGAAATGGGTCGGTGGTGGGGTGATGGGTGGGGGGTTGGGGGGGGGCTGGGGTAATGGGTGGGGTATTTGGGGAGATGGGTGGGGGTTTTGGGGAGATGGGTGGGGGGCTGGGGTAATGGGTGGGGGGATTTGGGGAGATGGGTGGGGGGGTGGGGTAAGGGGTGGGGGTGATGAAATGGGATTTGGGAGATAGATTGGGGGGGGGTGGGGTCAAGGCGGGTTGAATGTGGCAGATGGTCCCGTTCTGAACCGCCAGGGAGGATTACCCCGGCCTCTCACTCACTTCCCGGCTGCAGGGCTGGCAAACCGTGCCGAATCCGGTTTCTAACCTTTTCCCTTTTTTCTGCAGAAACTCTGTCAATGGGAAGGAATCAAGTCAAACCTGACAGCACTTTCACCAGCAGAAGGAAAGCATCCCAAATCCTGGAATCCCTCGGAAGAAACAATCAGAAAGGAAGCATTCCAAAATCCAGGTCCATGAATGCCAGGATGCAAGTATCCCAAATCCAGAGAGCGCTATTGCTGGGAAGAAACCCTCCGGAAGGAATCGCCCCAAATCGAGGGAGACTATTCTCAGGAAGGAGCCATGTTTTTGTCCCTTTGTGCCGTTTCTGCTTCATTTTATGTCAAGCCCATTCCCTCCCGCTTTGCACTATCAGCTATGGTCCTTCCAAAAGATTTCGACTGTTGACTGTGTGGAGGTTTAGTCGGACTAATTCTCCACTGGCCTTGGTGCTCTAATATTGGGCCAAACCCCGAGCCGACAGATTCTCTCCAGCTGAACTCCTCGTAGGATCCTGCGCAAATGGAATATGTTCTCCAATCGTCTACAAACCAGCAGCCTCATGTCACCCCCACTGACCATAACACGGTGATGGTCTGAAGAGGAGGTAGACATTAAACAAATAGTCAAGCTTATCATTTTGTATCGTTGTCAGAAAGAAGGTATCATACTTGCAGGGGGAGGTGTATTATGAAGGGTTAATCGAATGGACATGGACTATGAGGCACATGTTGATGTAGAAGTTGACATTAGGCAGTAATGTATTCGGAGCTCTGAGGGGAGAAGTGCCTTTCCCCCTAACCCACTTTAAATACTGTGAACAGTGTAAATAAGCTAGTTTTTAAGTAAGTACTCCCCTGATACATCCACAACCACTCCCTTGCTAGATTCCTGGTTTCGCCCATTCTGCAACATTAAGTGCCAGTTCTCTCAAAGGCAAATTTGCCAGGTATGCAACCGCACACCCAAAGAAATCACATGGCTGGCTTGGGCAAGAGAGGCACACAGCAGCATCCAATCCCTACGATGCAGAAAGAGGCCACCTGGCCCACTGAGCTTGCACCGAATCTCTGAGAGAGCATCCGACCCAGGCCCTCCCCTCTGCCCTATCCCCATGACCCCGCGCATATACGGCATGGAATCCACCTAACCTGCACATCTTTGGACACTCGGGTAATTGAAGCATTGTCAATCTACCTAACCAGCACAAAGTGGTTAGCACTGCTGTCCCACAACACCAGGAACCCGGGTTCGATTCCTGGCTTGGGTCATTGTCTGTACAGAGTTTGCATGTTCCCATGTCTGCATGGGTTTCTTCCGGGTGCTTGGTTTCCTCCCACAGTCCAAAAGACGTGTTGGTTAGATGCATTGGCCATATTAAATTCTCCCTCAATGTACCCGAACAGGCGCCAGAGTGTGGCAACTGGGGCATTTTCACAGTAACCTAATTACAATGTTAATGCAAGCCTAAGAAAATAAATAAACCTTTGGACCCGAAGGAGCAATTTAAAAGTTTATAAAGCTTATTTTTTTATTAGGTCACAAGCAGGCTTGCATTAACACTGCAGTGAAGTGAAACACTGCATTACAGTGAAAATCCCCTAGTCGCCACACTCCGGTGCCTGTTCGGGTACACCGAGGGAGAATTTAGCATGGCCAATGCACCTAACCAGCACGTCTTTCAGACTGAGGGAGGAAACCGGAGCTCCCAGAGGAAACCCACGCAGACATGGGGAGAAAGTGCAGACTCCGCACAGACAGTGACCCAAGCCGGGAATCGAACCCAGATCCCTGGCACTGTGAGGCAGCAGTGCTAACCACTGTGCCACCCATATGAAATGAAGGTTTCCCATCGCCCCCAAAGGATTTACTTATGTGCAACAATCTACGGGGATGGAAGGATGTTGCGGGTTAAGTGTGCACACCCTGTTAAATTTCACCTGGTGGCCAGATTCATTCCACATTCCCTTATCTGGCTGACTGAATCATAGGATTATAGAATCCCAACAGTACAGAAGGAGGCCATTCGGCCCATTGTGTCTGTACCAACCCCAATCCCACCCAGGCCCTATTCCCCTAACCCCACACATTTACCCTGCTAATCCCCCCGACACTTGGGTCAATTTAGGATGGCCAATCAACCTAACCCGCATATCTTTGGACTGTGGGAGGAAACCGGAGCACCCGGAGGAAACCCACGCAGACATGGGCAGAATGTGCAAACTCCACACAGACAGTGACCCAAGCCGGGAATTGAACCTGGGTCTCTGGCGCTGTGAGGCAGCAGTGCTAACCACTGTGCCACTGTGCTGCCCTGTTGACAAAGAACTGCTTTGAGCAGCCAGTTTGTTTACTAAGTGTTCAGTCCAGGAGGCAGCCGGACAAATATCTTTCCAGCACCGTTGCCAGATAAGTTCAAATTAGTCTTGTCAATCAACTGGAGCTCCAATGTTTTGGACCTGATTTGATCCGGGATATTAGTGTTAACCTGGCAACCTGAAAATCCAGGAACAGGATTGAGGTGCAAACATGTTTAACAATAAAAAAAATGAAACAGCAAAATGGTAGAGTTTCACTCTGTCCCCTCCAGCTCTAAGCTATTGAAAAATCCAGCCTGCATTACTTTGGATCAGATTTAACAAGCTTTTAAATACATTAAAATGATCCGGGGTGGAGTAGTATTGTCACTGGATTAGTAACCTAGGCGGAAATTTAACTGTCCCGCCCACCTCGGGAATCGGAGAGGGCGAGGGGCGCACCATGGAAAGGTTCATTGACCTTGGGCAGGGTTTTACAGTTTCGGGACAAGTGAGGCCATAAAATACTGCCCCGAGTGTCCCAGGGCAGTAATCTGGGTTCAAATCCAATTCAACAATGAAATCTGAATTTAAATTTTAAAAGAATCAGGAATTGAAAGGCAAGTGGGGTGGCGTGATGGCACTGCTGCCTCACTGCTCCAGGGACCCAGGTTCAATTCCTGGCTTGGGTCACTGTCTGTGTGGAATCTACACGTTCTCCCCGTGTCTGCATGGGTTTCCTCCGGGTGATCCGGTTTCCACCCACACTCCAAAGATGTGCAAGTTAGGTTGATTGGCCATGCTAAATTGCCCTTTAGTGTCCCTGGAAGTGTAGGTTAGAGGGATTAGCGGGGTAAATATGTAGAATTACAGGGATAGGGATTGGGTGAGATTGTTGTTGGTGCAGACTCGATGGGCCGAATGGCCTCCTTTTGCACTGTAGGGATTCTAAGGTTTCTAAGAAACCATTGTTGGAAAAACCCACCTGGTTCACTGATGTCCTTCAGGGGAGGCAGAAGGGCATGTTAGTAGGGTAGTGAAAAAGGCATACGGGACACTTGCCTTTATCAATCGTGGCACAGATTACAAAAGCAGGGAAGTCATGTTGGAGTTGTACAGAACTTTGGTGAGGCCATAGCGAGAGCACTGTGTGCAATTCTGGCCGCCACATTATAGGAAGGATGTGATCACACTGGGGGAGGTGCAGCATTTAAGTTATAAAGAGATGTTGGGTTGGGCTTGGGTTGTTTTCATTGGAGCAGAAAAGACTGAGGGGTGACCTGATCGAGGTGAACAAGATTATGAGAGAGACGGACAGAGTGGATAAGGAGCAGCTATTTCCCTTAGTTGAAGGGTCAGTCATGAGGGGACATAGGTTCAAGGTGAGGGACAGGAGGCTTAAGGGGGATGTGAGGAAAAACCTTTTTACCCGGAGGGTGGTGATGTCTGGAATGCGCTGCCTGGGAGGGTGGTGGAGGTGGGTTGCCTCACATCCTTTAAAAAGTACCTGGATGAGCACTTGGCACATCATAACATTCAAGGCTATGGGCCAAGTGCTGGTACATGGGATTAGGTGGAAGGTCAGGTGTTTCCTGACATGTCAGTGCAGTCTCGATGGGCCAAAGGGTCTCTTCTGCACCCTATGATTCTATGAAGGAAAGCATGTACCTTCGGATCCACAGCAAGGTGCCCGACTCTCAAAGCAAGTCACTCAGTTTAAGGGCAGTCAGGGGTGAGTAACAAATGCTGGCCCAGCCTGCAACACCCACATCCCATGAATAGGCAGAGAAAACATTGATATAATGAAGAAGTGGAGTGGAACATCATTTAGCATGGCTTGTACCGTCATTAAATATGTTTGTACGGTTCAGTGTGTTCCTGCGTATCGTTTAATCACCTTACATGATAACAGCTGTATAAACAGGTCAATGACAAAGAAAGTGCACTGATCCACAACCAGACCCCCTGGTCTGATTACGATCCAGTTTGGGATCAGCAACCTTTCTGTTCAAATGTATTCGGAGTTTGGGAACTTTAGAATCATAGAAACCCTACAGTGCGGAAGGAGGCCTTTCGGCCCATCGGGTCTGCACCAACCACAATCCCACACAGGCCCTATCCCCATAATCCCATACATTTACCCTAACCAGTCTCCCTGACACTAAGGGGCAATTTAGCACGGCCAATCCACCGAACCCGCACTTCTTTGGATGGTGAGAGGAAACCGGAGCACCCGGAGGAAACCCATGCAGACATGGGGAGAACATGCAAACTCCACACAGACAGTGACCCAAACCGGGAATCGAACCCGGGTCCCTGGCACTGCGAGGCAGCATTGCTAACCATTGTGCCACCATGCCGTGGCAATTTACCATGGCTAATCCACCGAACCTGTACATCGTTGGACACTAAGGAGCAATTTACCGTGACTAATCCACCTTACATGCACATGGTTCAACATTAAGGAACAATTTACCCTGGCAAATCCACCTAACTTGCACATCTTTGGGAGGACACCAGAGCGGCCGCAGGAAACCCGCACAGACACGGGGACAGTGACCCAAGCCGGGAATCGAACTCGGGTCCCTGGCACTGTGAGACAGCAGTGCTAACCACTGTGCCACCGTACTCTGCACCTTATAAATGGCACAAATATGTCAGCAGCCCACCCTGAAATTAGTAATCATTGTGAGTTAGAAAATCCAGAGGGATTTCAATTCTCCCCTAACAGAGATCCAGCTTCCTGAATTCCCTAAAAAAAAGCTGACCCGACTTGGAGTGTTTCAATCTTAGAATCCCTACAGCACAGAAAGAGGCCATTCGGCCCATCAAGTCTGAGACCACAATCCCACCCAGGCCCTACCCCCATATCCTACCCTCTAACCTACGCATCCCAGGACACTAAGGGCAATTTTGGCATGACCAATCAACCTAACCCGCACATCTTTGCACTGTGTGAGGAAACCGGAGCACCCGGAGGAAACCCACGCAGACACGAGGAGAATGGGCAAACACCACACAGACATTGACCGAAGCCGGGAATCGAATCCAGTTCCCTGGAGCTGTGAAGCAGCAGTGCTAACCACTGTGCTACCGTGCCGCCCAATGCCTGCTCACCTTCCAAGACCAATCTTTCCTTCCAAGGCTGTGCCCAGTGTCTTGCTAAGGCAGTGTTCCAGCATCTACTCACAGGTTACAGCTGTTCAGTCATCCAAAGCGGAACACCACTGCTCCACAGGGCTATTTTTGTCCCAAAGACCCACAATGCAGTGTCAATGGTCTACCATCGCCTTTTCAGCTCCTCTGGGCTTCTCTGAGGCCAAACGATATGGAAGCAGCAATCAAGACCACTTTCACTGCCTGGAGCCTGTTCCTCTCGCCTCCCCTGCCCAATAATTCCATAACCTCTGGTTCCTCCCCAGGGGGATTTTCTCCTCTCTCTGGGCCTTCCCCAGTGGTTACTCCAGTCGTTCTTTACCCTGGTGATTTTCTACTTTCTGACTCAAGGGCTATCCCCCTCTCAACCCCCCAACACCCACCCTCTTTCAATGCTGCCATGCCGGGTCCCGTGTTCAAACCCTCCCAGAGCTTTTCCCTCGTGGGTGCACCTCTGTTTGGATGCCTGAGCACTTTAACTGCAGGAGGAGAAACTCAGACAGAGCACACACAGCCAGACAGGGGCTGCACACATTCAAACCCTCCACCACCGGCGCACAGTGGCAACTGTCTGTACCATCTATAAGATGCACTGCAGCAACTCACCAAGGTTCCTTACGCAGCACCTTCCAAACATGGTGGCGCCCCAGGCTCGAATTCCGGCTCAGGTCAGTGCAAAATTTGCACGTTCTCCCCGTGTCTGCGTGGGTTTCCACCGGGTGCTCCGGTTTCCTCCCACAGTCCGAAAGACGCGATGGTTAGGTGCGTTGGCCATGCTAAATTCTCCCTCAGTGTGCCCGAACAGGCACCGGAGTGTGGCAACTAGGGGATTTTCACAGTAACTTCATTGCAGTGTTAATGTAAGCCTACTTGTGACACTGATAAATAAACTTTAAACCCACTTCCATCTCGAAGTTCAGGAACAGCGGATACCTGGGAACACCACCACCCTGGAGGTTCTCATCCAAGTCACTCACTGGGTCCTGACTTGGAAATATATTGGCCGTTCCTTCACTGTCACTGGGTCAAAATCCTGGAGTTCCCTCCCTAACAGCACAGTAGGTGTACCTACACCACACAGACTGCAGCTTTTCAAGAAGGCAGCTCATCACCATCTTCTCAAGGGCAATTAGGGATGGGCAATAAATGCTGGTCTCGCCAGCGATCCCACGTCCCATAAAAATAAAAGGAAAACTGTGGTTCTCCCCAATCCCTACCCCAGACTAGGATATCCTGTTCATTATTCTGTGGGCGTGAGTGCCTGAGTTTTACTGCAAGCTTGGGGACCCTGAGGTCAGGGTGAAAAATGAGTGCTGAGCCCACACTTGCTGGCAGTGGGTCAGGCTTGCCAATTTTACCAAGGGTGCCACCAGTGGGCTTGCTTTCCAGCCAGGGGTGCCAGGCAGGCTGATCTGCTATCAGTATTGGATAGTATCCGGTGTGGGGGAGGTCGGCACTGCTGAGGTAAGTGAGAGACATTGGAAGCAGTCCCCAAAATGGGGACAGGTGGGCGTTTGAGTGGAAATTCTTCTGGGGGGATCATTGAACCCCCATTGGCAGCACTGCTGTCATTCCACACTTTGAGCAATTGATCCTTGTGCTTCAATAGACCCCCTCCAATCAGCCCCTCCTCTCTGTGCTGGGGAGGGAGGTGGCAGGGGGGAATGGGGGGGGCGGGCGGGGAAGGGGTGTGGGAGGGGGCTGTCCCACTCAGGACAAAAGCTGTGCTTCGCACTGATGTCTCACGGCGCCAAGGACCTGGGTTCGATTCCTGGCTTGGGTCTCCGGTTTCCTCCCACAGTCCAAAGACATGCGGGTTAGGCGAATTGGCCATGCTAAATTGACCCTTAGTGTCAAGGGGATGAGCTCGGGTAAATGCATGGCATTATGGGGATCGGGCGTGGGTGGGATTGTGGTGGGTGCAGACTTGATGGGCCGAATGGCCTCGTTCTGCACTGAAGGATTCTATGATTCTATGAAAATGGCCCCGAATTGGGCCTTTAGTTATCATTGAATCTCTACAGTGCAGAAGGAGGCCAACCGGCCCATCGAGTCTGCACCAACTCTCCAAAGGAATATCTTACCCAGCCCCCTCTCACCCACCTCCCTATCCCTGTAATCCCAAGTATTTACGCTGCTATTCCCCTGCACACATGGGACACCAAGGGACAATTTAGCATGGCCAATCCATCTAACCTGCATATCTTTGGACACTAAGGGGTAATTTAGTATGGCTGATCCACCTAACCTACACATGTTTGGAGTGTGGGAGGAAACCGGAGCACCCGAAGGAAACCCACGCAGACACAGGAAGAACGTGCAAACTCCACACAGTCACCCAAGGCCAGAATTGAACACGGGTCCCTGGCACTGTGAGGCTTGTGTGGCTTTTGCTACCAAATAAACCTGTTGGACTTTAACCTGGTGTTGTTAAACTTCTTACTGTGAGGCAGCAGTGCTAACCGCTGTGCCACCATGCCACCCTAATAAATTAGCTGTCCATGTCCTTGGAGTGAGCAGACGTTTGCACCCAGTCCCGCCACTGCTAAAAAAACCCCGGCGGTGGGAATGTGTCAGGGAACTGACTCACTATTGCTCCCTGCAGTTTTACAGTTCCCCCACCCCCACTCCACCTCCCAGCCGGGCTAAAATTCCCGATGATATGAAGCAGTTCTGCATTTCTACACTTCCCTCTGTTACCCTGCCTAAGCAATATGAGTGAACACAATAGATCTTTTATCCTCATCGTGCTCTCAATACACAAATAAAAGAGATATGCATGTTTAAACAATTAAATCTCATATAGAATGAATATTGCCTGACGCACAATGTTGGTTTACGCTCCACATGGGTCGCCTCCCGCTTTGTTTATTTCATCCTATTCTAAATGAGATTTTAGAATTATAGAATCCCTACAGTGCAGAAGGAGGCCATTCATCCCATCGAGTCTGCACAGACCACAATCTCACCCAGGCCGTATTCCCGTAACCCCTCATATTTACCCTGCTAATCCCCCGACAGTAGGGTTAATTTATCATGGCCAATCAAACTAACCCGCACATCTTTGGACTGTGGGAGGAAACCGGAGCACCCTGAGGAAACCCACGCAGACACAGGGGAGAAAGTGCAAACTCCACACAGTCACCCGAGGCTGGAATTGAACTCAGGTGCCTGGCGCTGTGAGGCAGCAGTGCTGACCACTGTGCCACCGTGCCACCCCCTGCCGTGCCGGGGTGTCCAAAGATGTGCTGGTTAGGTGCGTTGGCCATGCTAAATTCTCCCTCAAACAGGTACCGGAGTGTGTTGACGAGGGGATTTCCACAGTAACTTCTGTCATGACTTCAATCAGTCCATTGAGGTTGGCCTATTGGACTCCAATTGATGAGCCAATCAGGGAGTCTTTGCCCTGTACTTAACTGGGCGTGTCAGTTCCTCTGACACCCCCGGAGATAGACTGCTAACTGATAGCACTCTGTGTACTGCTGTTAGAGTTTGTAAATAAAGGGATTTTGGTGAAGGGACCTTTGCCTCCAAAGACTTATTACAACTTCATTGCAGTGTGAATGTAAGCCGACTTGTGATTAATGAATAAACTTAACATAATCAACATTAACTCTTATTCCTCACCTCTCTCCCGCATTGGTGTTATTGGACGATCGCTCAATTTTCCCACTACTCCTGGACTAATTGATTTTCTCCTGAATCCTGAATCTATGTTGGAGAGACCAAACGCAGACTGAGTGACCGCTTTGCCGATCAGCTTCGGTCTGTCTGCAAGCAGGACCCAGACCTTCCTGCCATTTGCCACTTCAACACACCACCCTGCTCTCCTGTCCACATGTCTGTCATTGGCCTTTTGCAATGTTCCAGCGATCCCCAACATCAACTGGAGGAACAACTCCTTGCCTTCCGATTGGGCACTTTACAGCCTTCCGGACTGAACATTGAGTTCAACAACTTCAGAGTGTGAACTCTCCCTCCATCTTCACCCCATTTCCATTTAGAGAGTCATAGAGTCATAGAGGTTTACAGCATGGAAACAGGCCCTTCGGCCCAACTTGTCCATGTCGCCCTTTTTTTTAAAAACCCCTAAGCTAATCCCAATTGCCCGCATTTGGCCCATAACCCTCTCTACCCATCATACCCATGTAACTATCTAAATGCTTTTTAAAAGATAAAATTGTACCTGCCTCTAATACTACCTCTGGCAGCTTGTTCCAGACATTCACCATCCTCTGTGTGAAAAAATTGCCCCTCTGGACACTTCTGTATCTCTCCCCTCTCACCTTAAACCTATGCCCTCTCGTTTTAGCCTCCCCTACCTTTGGGAAAAGATATTGACTATCTACCTTATCTATGCCCCTCATTATTTTATAGACCTCTATAAGATCACCCTCAACCTCCTACACTCCAGAGAAAAAAGTCCCAGTCTATTCAGCCTCTCCTTATAACTCAATCCATCAAGTCCAGGTAGCATCCTAGTAAATCTTTTCTGCACTCTTTCTAGTTTAATAATATCCTTTCTATAATAAGGTGACCAGAATTACACACAGTATTCCAAGTGTGGCCTTTCCAATGTCTTGTACAACTTTAACAAGACGTCCCAACTCCTGTATTCAATGTTCTGACCGATGAAACCAAGCATGCCAAATGCCTTCTTCACCACTCTGTCCACCTGTGTCTCCACTTGCAAGGAGCTATGAGCATGTACCCCTAGATCTCTTTGTTCTGTAACTCTCCCCAACGCCCTACCATAAACTGAGTAAGTCCTGCCCTGGTTCAATCTACCAAAATGAATCACCTCACATTTGTCTAAATTAAACTCCATCTGCCATTTGTCAGCCCACTGGCCCAATTAATCAAGATCCGGTTGCAATTGGAGATAACTTTCTTCACTGTCCACTATGCCACCAATCTTGGTGTCATCTGCAAACTTACTAACCATGTCCCCTATATTCTCATCCAAATCATTAATATAAATGACAAATAACAGTGGACCCAGCACTGATCCCTGAGGCACACCGCTGGTCACAGGCCTCCAGTTTGAAAAACAACTCTTTACAGCCACCCTCTGGCTCTGACCAATAATATATTTTATTTCATTCTGTTTCTTCTTTTCATCACAATAATCCATTTTTATCATCCTTCTTTCTCACTTCCATTTTTCCACGTCCCGTTCTCCTTCTTGTCCCCCTCCCTCCATCTATCCCTCTGTTCTGCCATTCACACATTCTGATCACTTGATGGATACTTTTAGCACCTCTCTCTTCTTCTTCATTTACATTCCCTTTGTCCTATTACAGCACCCCCCTCCCCCACCCCAAGTCCTCATAGAATGAATCTTGTCTTTCTTTGCTCTTAGCTCAGACGGAGGTTCACCCAGACTCGAAACGTTGGCTCTATTCTCTCTCCACGGATGCTGTCAGACCTGCTGAGATTTTCCAGCATTTTCTGTTTTTGCTCATGAATCCTTGGCTGCTTTTCTCCGCGACTCTCTTACATTTATGAATCCTGCTTGTGATTCTGTCCCCAAGGGGAAACCACCTTCTCCATGTCAGTAGGAGATCAGACTCAAGGGGGAGAGTTCATGGCTGGAAAGGTTTGGGCTTTCCACACACGGCTTCTCCAGTTAGGTGGTTCTCCACACTGGAGGGGCACAAATTAAAGTTTTGTCCCATGATGTTTATCACTGAATGTGTATCCCGATGCAATTACGCCGACAGATCGGGACTAATAATTTTGTTGGTTATAGAATCGTGGATTGATTTGACATAGAACCAGCTGAGTCTGATCCGTACCATTCCCATTGGTGATGACGGAGCTGAAACAGAGGACAAAACATAAAAACATAGAAACTAGAAGCAGGAGGAGGCCATTTGGCCCTTCAAGCCTGCTCTGCCATTCATTTTGATCATGGCTGATCATCAAATTCAATATCCTGATTCCCACTTCCCCCCATATCCCTTGATCCCTTTAGCCCCAAGAGTTATATCTAATTTCTTCTTGAAATCACACAACATTTTGGCCTCAACTACTGTCTGTGGTAGTGAATTCCACACATTCACCACCCTCTGGGTGAAGAAATTTCTCCTCACCCCAGTTCTAAGAGGGTTACCACGTTATCCTCAGACTATGACCCCTAGTTCTGGACTTCCCCCACCATTAGGAACACACTTTCTGAATCTAACCCTGTTAGAATTTTGTAAGTTTCAATGAGATCCCTCTCACTCTTCTAAACTCCAGTGAATATAAGCCGAACCGACTTAGTCTCTCCTCATATGACAGACCTGCCATCCCAGGGATCAGCCTGGTAAACCTTCGCTGCACTCCCTCTACAGCAAGGCCATCCTTCCTCAGATAAGGACACCAAAATCTTACTAAACAATGGTAGACTGTTGGTTTCGGCTCAAAAAACTGAGTGTTTGCCGCCAACATCACCAATATGTTTTTGAGCCGAATCTCATGCCTCATTCGCGATCATTTTTATGCCCACGAGTTTCATGCCGCACCTGCTATGTGTTCCCTCTGATTCACCCGCCCCGCAAGGAGTTAACTGCTGCAAGTACAGGGGGAGCTCCGTATAAACGGCTCCCCAGCACTTGTTCCACAGCGACTGTGGGAGATGGCAGTCAAAAAGGCCACACCGCACTTTTCAGAGTGGGCCCTTACCAGGATGCTGGATGGAGTGGAGCAGAGGCAGGAGATACTCTGTACCTACTCCAGGAGACGGCCTTTCACCAAGTTCACCACCCCCGCCGCCTGGAATGCAATGGCAGCCCTGGCCAGTGCAAGCATTCCCCAGAACACGACAGGGCAGCAGAGTTGAAAGAAAATGAATGATCTTCGAAGCATAGAATCCCTACAGTGCAGAAGGAGGCCATTCGGCCCATCAAGTCTGCACCGACCACAATCCCACGCAGCCCCTATCTCCGTAACCCCTCATATTTACCCCAGCTAGTCGCCCTGACACTAAAGGGCAATTTAGCATGGCCAATCCACCTAACCCGCACATCTTTGGACTGTGGGAAGAAACCGGAGCACCCGGAGGAAACCCACGCAGTCACGGGGAGTACGTGCAAACTCCACACAGACAGTGACCCAAGCCAGGAATCGAACCCAGGTCCCTGACGCTGTGAGACAGCAGCGCTAACCATTGCGCCACCACACGGATTATCTTCTTCATTCAGCCAGGGTAAGCAAGCCACCCATGGTCTCACATCCCACGCACACCCAACTCCTTCTCGCATTCAGCCATCTTGGTCTCTCTCAACACCAGGCACCAGGTTCCCCCCACAACCACCATGTGTCCCCCCACCCCCCCAACTGGTCGCTGCTATTCTCCCACCCAAGTCTGCCACAACTCATCGCTATCTTAAATGTCCACACTCCCACCTACACTCTCCCTATCTGTGTCATTGCCGGACAAACTCAACCACAACAGCGGGCATCAGCGGGCACAGCCAGCTGGAGTCATGCCCGAGCTGCGAACCCTCACACGCTTCGAGGAGCGAGCTCTCGAGCTGGCCGGGGAGGAGGAAGACTGCACCAGCGCCACTGGTGAAGTGGTGGCAACAGAGATACGTAACAACCCTCAACACATAAGCTATCATTCCTCAAGTTTCAAGTGAGTAATCAGTGCTCACTCCATTTCCCCTCTAATGCACTGATAGAGTCATAGTGGTTTACAGCATGGAAACAGGCCCTTCGGCCCAACTTGTCCATACCACCCCTTTTTTAAACCACTAAGCTGGTCCCAATTGCCCGTGTTTGGCCCATATCCCTCGATACCCAAATTATCCATGTAACTGTCTAAATGATTGTTGAAAGACAAAATTGTACCCGCCTCTACTATTACCTCTGGCAGCTCGTTCCAGACACTCACCACCCTCTGTGTGAAAATATTGCCCCTCTGGACCCTTTTGTACCTCTCCCCTCTCACCCTAAACCCATGCCCTCTAATTTCAGACTCCCCTATCTTTGGGAAAAGATATTGACTATCTACCTTATCTATGCCCCTCATTATTTTATAGACCTCTATAAGATCACCCCTCAGCCTCCTACGTTCCAGGGAAAAAAGTCCCAGTCTATCCAGCCTCTCCTTATAACTCAAACCATCAAGTCACGGTAGCATCCTACTCTATCTTTTCTGTACTCATTCTAATTTAATAATATCCTTTCTATAATAGGGTGACTAGTGTAGATACGTCACCATTTTGTTTTGAATGTTTTGGCAAGAATTTTAAGTTTGTTCACCCACATGGCCTCAACTCTGTCCATCCATGCCACCAAGCTTGGGGAAGCACTGCCTCAGCCCTGTGGAGTGTGAGAAAGGCAGTGCTATGTCCCTCCCACCCTCTCGCCAGCCCCCACTAAGGAAGGGCACTCCCTCACTGCGATATGGACAGGAACACAGGAAGGAGGACAAGACTTCCATACCAGCCTACATACCAGCCTATATACCAGCCTTCACAACCCCTTTAGGGCAAGGGGAGCCCCAACGTGAAGGGAAGGTAAGGCCTGCAGGTGACACCTCCCGACCTCTATCCCTGAAATGGCGATTTCTAGGATGTTCCACCCCCTCCCCCCACCCCGAGGTGCAACCCAGATTCATCAGAGTGATAGACAATCTTAAAGATTTGAAGTATGACGACGTAATGCATAACCTTAGATTGTATTCTCTTGATTGTAGATGATTGAGAGGTGATCTAAAGAATTCAATACTGGTGGGGGAACTTAAAATTAAAGCTAGGTCTATGAGCAGATAAAATCAGACAGATTCTTTACGTGAAGTGTCGTAGAAATCTGGACTTCCCTCATCCTACAGGCTGTGGATATTGGGAATAAGTGGAGTTTTCAAACCTCAAAGCTTTGGGATGCCCGAAAGCACTTTATAGTCACAGAGATCTTTTGGAAATATAATCATGAATGAATTGTAAGAATTCTAAGAATTGCAGGCAGTAAAATTCCACACAAGGTTCCAGGTTTTTCAGATGCACCATCGAAAGCATCCTTTCCAGATATATCACAGCTTGGTATGTCTCCTGCTCTGAGCAAGACCGCAAGAAACTACAAAGGGCTGTGAACGAAGCCCAATCCATTACGCAAACCAGCCTCCCATCCATTGACTCCGTCTGTACTTCCCGCTGCCTCGGAAAAGCAGCCAGCATAATTAAGGACCCCACCCCGGGCATATTCTCTTCCATCTTCTTCTGTTGGGGAAAAGATACAAAAGTTTGAGATCATGTACCAACCGACTCAAGAACAGCTTCTAACCCTGCTGCCATTAGATTTTTGAATGGACCTACCTCGCATTAAGCTGATCTTTCTCTACACCCTAACTGTGGCTGTAACACTACGTTCTGCACCCTCTCCTTTCCGTCTCCCCGATGTACTTTATGAACGGTATGCTTTGTCTGTGTAGCAGGCAAGAAACAATACTTTTCACTGCATCCCAATATATGTGACAATAATAAATCAAATCAAAACAAATGAAGACAGGTGAGGTAGATGAGGGAGTGCAAACACAAGGAAAGAAGCAGAATGCTGTGAAACAAGGCATGCAGGACAAAATGGACAAGCAGAGAGGGTCGAGGAAGGAGCAGAATACATCCGGATAAGAAAATAGTGAGTGCAACTTCGGTACTTCAATCACATGACCATGACAGGAGAGGTGGCAGATGGAGTTTAATCCGGATAAATGCGAAGTGATGCATTTTGGAAGAAATAATGTAGGGAGGAGTTATACAATAAATGGCAGAGTCATCAGGAGTATAGAAACACAGAGGGACCTAGGTGTGCAAGTCCACAAATCCTTGAAGGTGGCAACACAGGTGGAGAAGGTGGTGAAGAAGGCATATGGTATGCTTGCCTTTATAGGATGGGGTATAGAGTATAAAAGCTGGAGTCTGATGATGCAGCTGTATAGAACGCTGGTTAGGCCACATTTGGAGTACTGCGTCCAGTTCTGGTCGCCGCACTACCAGAAGGACGTGGAGGCATTGGAGAGAGTGCAGAGAAGGTTTACCAGGATGTTGCCTGGTATGGAGGGTCTTAGCTATGAGGAGAGATTGGGTAGACTGGGGTTGTTCTCCTTGGAAAGACGGAGAATGAGGGGAGATCTAATAGAGGTATACAAGATTATGAAGGGTATAAATAGGGTGAACAGTGGGAAGCTTTTTCCCAGGTCGGAGGTGACGATCACGAGGGGTCACGGGCTCAAGCTGAGAGGGGCGAAGTATAACTCAGACATCAGAGGGACGTTTTTTACACAGAGGGTGGTGGGGGCCTGGAATGCGCTGCCAAGTAGGGTGGTGGAGGCAGGCACGCTGACATCGTTTAAGACTTACCTGGATAGTCACATGAGCAGCCTGGGAATGGAGGGATACAAACGATTGGTCTAGTTGGACCAAGGAGCGGCACAGGCTTGGAGGGCCGAAGGGCCTGTTTCCTGTGCTGTACTGTTCTTTGTTCTTTGTTCTTCTTTGTATGACAGAGAACCATTAGCAGATGATGTAGGTCAAAGAGCCTGTATTTGACCCATTTTGCAGTACGGAGAAAACAGGAAGTATTCACACGTCATTGACACATAGTTTATTCTGAGGTAATGTTGCATGTTATCATTGAGACACGAAAATATATAAATATGTTGCTTTGAGTTGTAAACAGCAGAGGCTCCCCAAGCTTGACTTGGAAGGCCTCTCCTGCAAGCATGTGGTAAAAGCTTGAATCTATTTGCCTTGTTACATTCCACTCAGGTCTGAAGACTCATAGAACAGTACAGCACAGAACAGGCTGTTGTGCCGAGCTTTATCTGAAATAAAGACTCTTCTGGACTCAATCTTTAATACACCCTCCAACAGTTTCCACAGACAGCAACATGATAATGACCTGAAATCTATTTTAATTAGGAATAAAGAAATTAGGAGCACAAGTAGGCAAATTCAGCCCTTCAAGCCTGCTCCGCCATTCAATTAGATCAGGCTAAACCCTCCCTGGTCTCAAATCCACCTCCCTACCTGTTCCTCATATCCCCTCATCCCTTTTTTTAATTAGAAATATTTCCAGCTCCTTCTTGAAACCACTCAACGATTCAGACTCCACCATGCTATAGGACAGCGAGTTCCACAAATTCACCACCCTCTGCGAGAAGTTCCTCCTCATGTCGGTTTTAAATCTCACAACGCCAGGTTGAAGTCCAACAGGTTTATTTGGTATTTCGGAGCGCTGCTCCTTCATCAGGTGAGGACGCACACCCACATCTCACCTGATGAAGGAGCAGCGCTCCAAAAGCTCGTGCTACCAAATAAACCTGTTGGACTTGAATCTGGTGTTGTGAGGCTTCTTACTGTGCCCACCCCAGTCCAACGCCAGCATCTCCACACCACGGTTTTAAATCTACCACCTCTCAACCTGTACCTGTGACATCTTGTTCGAGATTGCCTCATAAGGGGAAACATTTGGTCTACATTAACCTTATCAATCCCTTTTAAATATTTATGTCAAATTATATTTTAAAATATTCATTTGTGGGATGTGAACATCGCTGGTTAGGTCCAGCATTTATTGTCCCCCCGCTAACTGCCCTTGAGAAGGTGGTGGCGAGCTGCCTTCTTGAGACGCTGCTGGTTGAAGGATAAATATTGGTCAGGAAAAAGCCTCAATTCTTCTTTGAAATAGGGACATGGCATGTTTGACGTGTCCCCGACGGAACCCCAATTTAATGTCTCGACTGAAAGGCAGCACCTCAGACAGTGTGGGGCTCCTTCAGTTCTGCACTGGAATGTCAGCCTGGATTTTGTGTTCAAAGCTTTTGAGATTGAATGTGAAACTATGAGCTTGAGAGGTAAGTGTGCCCATTGTTAACCACTTCGAGCTGTGCTGAGGTTTGAAATTCCTGATATAAATTCTCTTGCTCTCCTGATCTCAATCACACCACCTTTCCACTTCTCCAGTCTTCAGGGTTACTCATTCGTGGCACATGGGCGTCACTGGTTGGCCTGCATTTATTGCCCATCTCTAGTTGCCCGAGAACAGGCGATCAATCACATTGTTGTGGCTCTGGAGTCACATGTAGGCCAGATCAGGTAAGGACGGCAGATTTCCTTCCCGAAGGGACATTAGTGACATTATACCTTAAATGGAACAGGTCAAACTGCATTGTACTGGAGTCACATATGTGCTTTTATAATTAAACCAGGGCGGCACAGTGGTTAGCACTGCTGCCTCACAGCACCAGGGATTCAGGTTTGATTCCCGCCTTGGGGCACTGTCTGTACGGAGTCTGCACGTTCTTCTCATGTCTGCGTGGCCCCCAGGTGCTCTGGTTTCCTCCGACAGTCCAAAAGATGTGCTGGTTAGGTGCATTGGCTAAATTCTCCCTCAGCGTACACGAACAGGCGTTGGAGCGTGGCCACTCATGGATTTTCACGACATTACAGTGTTAATGTAAGTCTACTTGTGGCACTTAAACTTAAAGGTGTTTTGCCTGGAGTTCTTTTGATTTATAGTTTTGAGAAACACATTTTTTAGCATAAGGGAGTGAGTCTTAAGAAACAATTAGAAGCCAGCCAGTTCTTTTCTGCTTAGTCGCTGACAAGGGGAGTTGCTTTGGAGCTAACGCTCCAAATGCTGCTCTTTTGTCTCTGTTCCTTATCAGAGACCAACAGGAGTTGTTTCCGGCTTTTATTGGCATTGGCGGTTATTTGAGTTTAGAACATAGAACATAGAACAGTACAGCACAGAACAGGCCCTTCGGCCCACGATGTTGTGCCGAGCTTTATCTGAAACCAAGATCAAGCTATCCCACTCCCTATCATCCTGGTGTGCTCCATGTGCCTATCCAATAACCGCTTAAATGTTTCTAAAGTGTCTGACTCCACTATCACTGCAGGCAGTCCATTCCACACCCCAACCACTCTCTGCGTAAAGAACCTACCTCTGATATCCGTCCTGTATCTCCCACCACGAACCCTATAGTTATGCCCCCTTGTAATAGCTCCATCCACCCGAGGAAATAGTCTTTGAACGTTCACTCTATCTATCCCCTTCATCATTTTATACACCTCTATTAAGTCTCCCCTCAGCCTCCTCCGCTCCAGAGAGAATAGCCCTAGCTCCCTCAACCTTTCCTCATATGACCTACCCTCCAAACCAGGCAGCATCCTGGTAAATCTCCTCTGCACTCCTTCCAGCGCTTCCACATCCTTCCTATAGTGAGGTGACCAGAACTGCACACAATATTCCAAATGTGGTCTCACCAAGGTCCTGTACAGTTGCAGCATAACCCCACGGCTCTTAAACTCCAACCCCCTGTTAATAAAAGCTAACACACTACAGGCCTTCTTCACACCTCTATCCACTTGAGTGGCAACCTTTAGAGATCTGTGGATATGGACCCCAAGATCTCTCTGTTCCTCCACAGTCTTCAGAACCCTACCTTTGACCCTGTAATCCACATTTAAATTTGTCCTACCAAAATGAATCACCTCACATTTATCAGGGTTAAACTCCATTTGCCATTTTTCAGCCCAGCTTTGCATCCTATCTATGTCTCTTTGCAGCCTACAACAGCCCTCCACCTCATCCACTACTCCACCAATCTTGGTGTCATCAGCAAATTTACTGATCCACCCTTCAGCCCCCTCCTCTAAGTCATTAATAAATGACTTAGAGGAGGAACCTCAGAGTAAAGGGACGCCCCTTCAGAACCGAGATGAAGAGGAATGCCTTCGGGCAGAGGGTGGTGAATCTGTGGAACTCACTGCCACAGAAGGCCGTGGAGGCCGGGTCATTGAGTGCAAATAATGCAGAGATGGATAGGTTCTTGATTGGTAAGCGGATCAGAGGTTACAGGGAAAAGATGGGAGGATGGGGTTGAGAAGCTTATCAGCCATGATAAGTTTCATTGTTCCACTGGAGCAAGCAGAGAGGGAGTGATTGGAGGCAGGAGTGCTGGTGAGAGATTGATTGAATTATTTATTTATTTAATTAGTCAGTTAGTGTGTGTTTTTTTTTTGGCCTTTACTTTTGTAGTAGTATTTTTCTTAAGTTTAAAGTGAAAACCGGAAGTGGGCTGCGAAGGAGTCTGGGAAGGGTTTTTTAAGCGCGCAAAGTATAAAAGGTAGGCTGCAGTATACAGCGGGCAGCGTCGGGAGTGGGCTGTGGAGTGTGTGGGAAGCAGAGTGTGAATAAATCATTCAATCAATGACCCGGCCTCCACGGCCTTCTGTGGCAGTGAGTTCCACAGATTCACCACCCTCTGCCCGAAGGCATTCCTCCTCATCTCGGTTCTGAAGGGGCGTCCCTTTACTCTGAGGTTCCTAGTCTCTCCCACGAATGTAAACATCTTCCCCAAGTCCACTCTATCCTGACCTTTCAGTATTCTGTAAGTTTCAATGAGATCTCCCCTCATCCTTCTAAACTCCATCGAGTACAGACCCAGGGGCCTCCAACGCTCCGCACACATCAGGCTGTTCATCCCCAAATATGAAAAATGAGCATTGGAAACCATAGTGCGTTGCCCGCCTCCAGGGCCATTAGGGATGGGCAGAGAATGTCGGCCTAGCCAGTGACACTCCCATCCCTTGGCAGAACAAACAAAGAGCTGCAAATGATTAATTGGAGGCAGTAAAGCGGTGCATTCATCAACTTCCTTATAGGGTTACACTGAAGCTTCATATGTTTCATATGAAGCTATTTTTAAAAGCGGCATCTCGGCCTTTTGGCTAAGATACAAATGAGCTCAAGTCTTGGAGGAGGAACCTCCCCCTTCTCCAATCAGCTTGGCTCATGTAGATCAGGCCCAGGACAGGGTGGTTTGGTCGCTTGCTCTGTCTTGTCAGCCTGGATCTGAAATGTCTCAACTTGTTGAGACTCTGAATTGGATTTGATTTGATTGAATTGGAAAAGTATTTTAAAAAACTTCCTTATAGGAAGCATGTCAGAACTTGTACAAATAGTTTCTCATTATCATGGTTCCTTTAGGCAAGAACGATATTGGAGCAGTTCCAACAACCATAAATTACAGATCTAGAACAGTCAGTTCACACAGCACAAACTCAAATAACCGCCAATGCCAATAAAAGCCGGAAACAACTCCTGTTGGTCTCTGATAAGGAACAGAGACAAAAGAGCAGCATTGTACATTGTGTTAGCTCCAAAGCAACTCCCCTTGTCAGCGACTAAGCAGAAAAGAACTGGCTGGCTTCTAATTGTTTCTTAAGACTCACTCCCTTATGCTAAAAAATGTGTCACAAATAGGTTTACATTAACACTGTGTAATCTTTCCTATATTTATAGTGTCTTATATTTGGCCGCTTGCATATCGTAGCAGAGAGGGGGAAGGGAACCATTTGCTGTTGACAGATAGATAGGCTGGAGAGTAAGCTGTGAGGAGGACCAGTGCACCAGAATTCTACCACCGCGCCCACCACGGAATCAGAGCGGGTGAGGGGCGGACAATGGGAAAGTCCGTTGACCTTGGGCGGGGTTTTACGGTTTCGGGATGAGCGAGGCCATAAAGTCCCGCTTTACGAGACTGCAAAGGGACACAGAGAGTTGTCAAAAATTGGTGTTGGAGGATATTTGAATTTATGCCCTGTAAACTGACCGTTCTAGACCTGTGATTTAGATTGCACTGCTGCCTCACAGCGCCAGGCACACGGGTTCGATTCCCGGGGGCACGGGGGCACAGTGGTTAGCACCGCTGCTTCACAGCGCCAGGCACACGGGTTCGATTCCCGGGGGCACGGGGGCACAGTGGTTAGCACCGCTGCCTCACAGCGCCAGGCACACGGGTTCGATTCCCGGGGGCACGGGGGCACAGTGGTTAGCACCGCTGCCTCACAGCGCCAGGCACACGGGTTCGATTCCCGGGGGCACGGGGGCACAGTGGTTAGCACCGCTGCCTCACAGCGCCAGGCACACGGGTTCGATTCCCGGGGGCACGGGGGCACAGTGGTTAGCACTGCTGCCTCACAGCGCCAGGCACACGGGTTCGATTCCCGGGGGCACGGGGGCACAGTGGTTAGCACCGCTGCCTCACAGCGCCAGGCACACGGGTTCGATTCCCGGGGGCACGGGGGCACAGTGGTTAGCACCGCTGCCTCACAGCGCCAGGCACACGGGTTCGATTCCCGGGGGCACGGGGGCACAGTGGTTAGCACTGCTGCTTCACAGCGCCAGGCACACGGGTTCGATTCCCGGGGGCACGGGGGCACAGTGGTTAGCACTGCTGCCTCACAGCGCCAGGCACACGGGTTCGATTCCCGGGGGCACGGGGGCACAGTGGTTAGCACTGCTGCCTCACAGCGCCAGGCACACGGGTTCGATTCCCGGGGGCACGGGGGCACAGTGGTTAGCACTGCTGCCTCACAGCGCCAGGCACACGGGTTCGATTCCCGGGGGCACGGGGGCACAGTGGTTAGCACTGCTGCCTCACAGCGCCAGGCACACGGCTTCGATTCCTGGGGGCACGGGGGCACAGTGGTTAGCACTGCTGCCTCACAGCGCCAGGCACACGGGTTCGATTCCCGGGGGCACGGGGGCACAGTGGTTAGCACTGCTGCCTCACAGCGCCAGGCACACGGGTTCGATTCCCGGGGGCACGGGGGCACAGTGGTTAGCACTGCTGCCTCACAGCGCCAGGCACACGGGTTCGATTCCCGGGGGCACGGGGGCACAGTGGTTAGCACTGCTGCCTCACAGCGCCAGGCACACGGGTTCGATTCCCGGGGGCACGGGGGCACAGTGGTTAGCACTGCTGCCTCACAGCGCCAGGCACACGGGTTCGATTCCCGGGGGCACGGGGGCACAGTGGTTAGCACTGCTGCCTCACAGCGCCAGGCACACGGGTTCGATTCCCGGGGGCACGGTGGCACAGTGGTTAGCACTGCTGCCTCACAGCGCCAGGCATACGGGTTCGATTCCCAGATTGGATTGCTGTCTGTGCAGAGTCTGCACATTCTCCCCGTGTCTGCATGGGTTTCCTCCCACAGTCCGAAAGACGTGCTGGTTAGATGCATCGGCCATGCTAAATTCTCCCTCAGTGTACCCGAACAGGCGCCAGAGTGTGGCGACTAGGGGATTTTCACAGCAACTTCATTGCAGTGTTAATGTCAGCCTACTTGTGACAATAATAAATAAACTAAACTAATTTGTTTACTGTAAAGCACCGAGAATGTTCCAAAGCCATGAGAGATGTGATATAAAAGCAAGTCTTTCTTTTCCTGTCTAACTTTACTAAAACAGCTTCCTGACTTTCAGTTTTGAGCTAAAATGAAGGGTTACACTCCTTGTCATCTATCAAAGAACAAAGAACAAAGAACAGTACAGCACAGGAAACAGGCCCTTCGGCCCTCCAAGCCTGTGCCGCTCCTTGGTCCAACTAGACAATCGTTTGTATCCCTCCATTCCCAGGCTGCTCATGTGACTCTCCAGGTAAGTCTTTCTCTAACTGGTCTGGTTTTAGATTTACACTAAGTTTCCATGCTCATTTGACTATAGCGATAAACAATGACATACTGGCATTGGTATCTGATTATTCATTTTCCCTTTGTCTTTTCTTCCTCTTTCGACTGTTGTGTCACAGGGGGTGGTCATGATGTTGGATAATGATACCAAAGATCGTTTTGGGATTTGGCAGCAGGGTTTTGCAGCCAGGTGTCCTGCCATCGGGTATCCTTCCCCGTCTATCTGGACGAGAATCCATAAAATCATTGAATCCCTACAATGCAGAAGGTGGCCATTCTCCGACTCTCCAACAGAGCATCAATCCCAGGCCCAACCATTGTCCTATCCTTGTAAAACGAAGCCTTCACCCTGCTACTTCTCCGAACCTACACATCTTGGGGCAATTTAGCATGGCCAATTCACCTAACCTGCACATCTTGGGGCACTAAATGACAATTTAGCATGTCCAATCCACCTAACTTGTACATCTTGGGGCACTAAGTGGCAACTTAGCATGTCCAATCCACCAAACCTGCATATAAGACCATAAGATAGAGTAGAATTAGGCCAGTTGGTCCATCGAGTTTGCTCCACCATTCAATCATGGCTGATATAATTCTCATCCCCATTCTCCTGTCCTCATCCCCATAACCCTTAATCTCCTTACTGATCAAGAACCAATCTATCTCTGTCTTAACATTTGATGGCCTGGCCTCCACAGCCCTCTGTGGCAAAGAGTTACACAGATTCACCACCCTCTGACTGAAGAAATTCCTCCTCATCTCAGTTTTAAAGGAGTGCCCCTTCACTCTGAGATTACGCCCTTGAATTCTAGTCTCTCTCACGAGTGGAATCATCCTCTCATAGTATCATAGAATCCCTACAGTGCAGAAGGAGGCCAGTTGGCCCATCGAGTCTGCACTGACCACAAATCCACCCAGGGTACCCATGTATTTTCCATGTACCCATGTATCCCCCATAGCCCCATGTATTTTCCCTAGCTAGTCCCCCCGTCACTAAGGGGCAAATTAGCATGGCCAATCCACCTAACCTATCTCTAATTGGGCCTCTCAGTATTCAGTAAGTTTCAATTAGATCCCTCCTCATCTTTCTGAACTCCATTGAGTATAGACCCTTGGAGAGTGGGCAGAAACTGGAGCACCCGGTGGAAACCCACGCAGACATGGGGAGAACATACAAACTCCACACAGACACACACCCGAGGCTGGAATTGAACCCGGGTCCCTGGCACTGTGAGGCAGCTGTGCTATCCATTGTGCCACCCAACAGTGGCGAGCACAGGTCCAGTTCTGAGTCATACTGACTTGCCTTCAGCAGTTACTGGATTACTCATTTGTTCTTTATTATATATTTATTTTATAATCTTTGAATACACACACAGATTAAATCTTGGAAAACCCCACATAATTTGCCTGAATTTAGTTATACGCCCACAGAAGCAAGTCGGAATTTCACTCGAAATCCTAGAGATAGAATCTGGAACCTGGCCCCACTGGTTAAAAATAAGCGCTTCCTCATTTAAGACAGAGATGAGGAGAATTTTTGTGTTTCAGAGGGTGGTGAGTTTCTGGAACTCCCTTCCTCAAAAGACAGCGGAAGCAAAGTGTTTGAATATTTTTAACGCAGAGCGAGATACATTCTTGATTGGGGTGGGGGGAGGAGTGGTGAAAGATTATTGGGGATGGGCAGGAATCACAGCTGCTACAAAGTCTGCCTCAAATTTTTCCAAAGCCTCCCACACCAGACTGGTGTGTTGTGACGTCCTGTACCCGCTCACATCATAGAATAATAGAAACCTTACATTGCAGAAGGAGGCCATTCGGCCCATCGAGACTGCACCGACAACAATCCTACCTAGGCCTTACCCCCATTACCCGACACATTTACCCCACTGATCCCTCTAACCTACACATCCCAGGACACTAAGGGTCAATTTAGCATGGCCAATCAACCTAACCCGCGCATCTTTAGACTGTGGGAGGAAACTGGAGCACCCGGAGGAAACCTACGCAGACAATGTGCAAACTCCACACAGGCTGTACCCAAGCCGGGAATCGAACCCAGGTCGTTGGAGCTGTGAGGCACCAGTGCTAACCACTGTGCCACCATGCTGCCCATGAAGGAGGCCATCAAGCCAGTACACCTACCCAGTACAGGAGGCGCGGGCAGCAGTGGTCACTGCCAATTCTCCCTGCAGAGGAGGACAGGCATCCAGTGCCAGGGAAGAATGAATGATCTCCTCCGTTCTGGCAGGGTAAGTCACTCCTCCCATCACTCTCAGCTCACACACTCATTCACCCATCACACCTCTACAGGGCGGCACGTGGCGCAGTGGTTAGCACTGCTGCCTCACAGCGCCAGGAACTGGGTTCGATTCCCGGCTTGGGTCACTGTCTGTGCGGAGTTTGCACATTCTCCCCGTGTCTGCATGGGTTTTCTCTGAGCGCTCCGGTTTCCTCTCACACTCCAAAAGATATTCTGATTAGGGTGCTTTGGCCGTGCTAAATTCTCCCTCAGTGTACTCGGACAGGTGCCGGGGTGTGGCGACTGGGGGATTTTCACAGTAACTTCATTGCAGTGTTAATGTAAGCCTATGTGTGACACCAATGTTTTTTATTCATTCGTGGGACATTGGTGTCGCTGGCTGGTCAACATTTATTGCCCATCCCTAGTTGCCCTTGAGAAGGTGGTGGTGAGCTGCCTTCTTGAATCGTTGCAGTCCAGGTGCTGTGGGTTGGCCCACAATGCCGTTAGGGTGGGAATTCCAGGATTTTGACCCAGCGACTGTGAAGGAACGGCGATATATTTCCAAGTCAGGATGCTGAGCGGCTTGGAGGGGAACTTGCAGGTGGTGGTGTCCCATGTACCTGCTGGTCTTGTCCTTCTAGATGGAAGTGGTCGTGGGTTTAGAAGGTGCTGTCTAAGGATCTTTGGTGAATTGCTGCAGTGCATCTTGTAGATGGTACACACTGCTGCTACTGAGCGTTGATGGTGGAGTGAATGGATGTTTGTGGATATGGTGGCAATCAAGTCAATAAACTTTGAAAAAAGCTCACTCACTGGCAGCTCAAGGTACATCACCACTCGCTCTCCCACACACATCTTCATCTCCCCTGCTTGTTGTCTCCTTCTCACCACGCTGCTCCCACTCACCATTCACACATGCCAGGCATCCTTACCCTCTGCCCTGTTATGCGTCTTGCTTACACTCTCTCCATCTGTTTTCATGCAAGACAAGCTGGTGTGTAATAAGTTAAGAAAGCCCAACAATGCCTCTACTTTCTCAGGAGGCTGAGGAAATTCAGCATGCCCGCTGCGACTCTTAGCAACTTTTACAGATGCGCCATAGAAAACATCCTTTCCGAATGTACCACTGCTCCGACCAAGACCAAAAGAAACTACAAAAGGTCGTGAATGTAGCTCAATCCATCACGCAGACCAGCCTCCCATCCATTGACTCTGTCTACACTTCCCGCTGTCTCGGAAAAGCAGCCAGTATAATCAAGGACCCCTCCCATCCCAGACGTACTCGTCGGAATTCTACCGCCTCGCCCGCCACGGGAATCGGAGCAGGCGGGGGACGGAAAATAGGAAGGTCTGTTGACCTCAGGTGGGATTTTCCAGTCTCGGGTCGAGCAAGGCCATAAAATCCACCCAATCTCTTCCACCTTCTTCTTTGTGTATCGGGAAAAGATACAAAAGTCTAAGGTCACGTACCAAAATCAGCTTCTTCCCTGCTGCCATCAGACTTTTGAATGGTCCTACAACACATTAAGCTGATCTTTTTCTCCACTCTATCTGTGTAACTGCAACACTATATTCTGCACCCTCTCCTTTCCTTCTCCCCTATGTACTTTATGAATGGTTTGTCTGTATAGCGCGCAAGAAACAATACTTTTCACTGTATCCCAGTACATATGACAATAGTCATAGAATCATACAGTGCAGAATGAGGCCAATCGGCCCATCGAGTCTGCACCGATTCCACCTCGGCCTTATCCCCATAACCCCATGCATTTACCCTAGCTAGTCCCCCTGACACTAAGGGGCAATTTAGCATGGCCAATCCACCTAACCAGCACATCTTTGTACTGTGGGAGGAAACCGGAGCACCCGGAGGAAACCCACGCAGACACGGGGAGAACGTGCAAACTCCACACAGACAGTCCCCAAGCCGGGAATCGAACCCGGGTCCCTGGCGCTGTGAGGCAGCAGTGCTAACCACTGTGCCACCGTGCCATCAGGATCAGGTTAGCCAGAATGCAAGAGACATGGAATTTGCCCAGATAGCAGGGCTTTCCACAAGTGAAGGGAGCCATTGTCTGAACTCACGTGGCTCTCTGATCCTCGAGGTAGCAAGGAATGAAGTTCATCAAGCCCCTCACCATTCCCCCGCACCCCAAGGCCCTTTGCTAGTTCACCCCCCCCCAACCCCCATCCCACCCATCACCACAAAGCCTGACAAGCTAATGTATTACAATGGGGTTTCCGATGTTATATGGCAGGAATTCTGTTACGTCTCTGGCATGGGTGGGTGGGAGTTGACGGAGACAAACGCATCATGGCTTCCCACCAATGCAAAATACAATTTGGGCCTCTCGTGAGATCATGTGTTCCCGTCGCCATTCATTAGAACGGGAGCACAAAAATCCCAGCTACGAGCTTACTGAATAGGGGAGCTGGCTCGAGGGGCTGAGTGGCCTACTCCTGCTCCAAATTCATATGCCAACAATCCAAAATTATCCCACTGCCCTGCATCCCCCTCTCCTTCAAATTATCTCCAATTTTTCCACGAATGTCTCAGCCGCTTCCTGTAGAAAAACATTCCTGGCTCCAACAAACATCCGCTTCACAAGATTCCTCCCTAGCCTCCTCCGCAGTCTCTCTGTGACAATATTAAATTGATGACCCTCCATTGTTAAAGACTTCTTAAGGAGAGGAAGCAGGTTTTGCCCAGTTAACCCTATCAGACCCGTACCATTTTAAAAAGCTCAATTAAACATGAACTTAGATCCAGTTCCTCGGGTTTTGTTGGGTGGCACAGTGGTTAGTGCTGCTGCCTTACAGCGCCAGGGACCTGGGTTCAATTCTGGCCTTGGACATCTGTCTGTGTGGAGTTTGCCCATTCTCCCCGCGTCTGCGTGCGGTTCCTCCGGGTGCTCCGGTTTCCTCCCACAGTCCAAAAGAACTGCTGGTTAGGTTGATTGGCCACGCTAAATTCTCCCTCAGTGTACCTGAACAGGAGTGTGGCGATGAGGGGATTTTCGCAGTAACTTCATTGCAGTGTTAACGTGAGCACACTTGTGACACTAATAAATAAACATTAAAAAACAGTTGGGGCGGGATTCCACGGCCTCGTTCATCCCGAAACTGTAAAATCCCACCCAAGGTCAACGGGCCTTTCCATGCTCCGCCCCTCGCCCGTCTCGATTTCCGTGGTGGGCGGGATGGTAAAATTCCGGCAATGGTTTACCAACCTTGGCAGCACGCTGGCACACAGATGATGGTCCTTTCTGACTCCCAAATCATCACTAACCGTGTTCTAATGAAACCTTTGTACATATTTAGCAATGTCTTCACTCCCGTCTGCTACAATCTTATACGTTACATGCTTGTGCCCTCTTTTATGAATTAACCTCCTGGCATTTCCAACTAATTATATATTGGAAACTACGCTATTTTCTTGTCTAAATCCCAACAGAAAACTGAAGGCATCGAGTGCAATGTTGGCTTTAAGTTCTGGAATTTCTGACCTAACAGCTGCCACGGAGCCACTTTGATCAGACATGTTCCAGCAGTTAAAGAAATCCCACTGCCACTTTTTCAAAGCAACAAACCTTGCCAGCAGAGTCCACATCATATTCTGAGAATGGGAATGTTTTGCCTCAGTGAGCAACTCAGCCAGAAACTCTCACTCTAAGGGATAAGTACTTGAAGCATGCGAATGTGAAATGTAATTGGAAGGCAGCAGCGCTGAGGCACCAGTTTTGAATTACTCGAATTAAAAAGCACTGTACTGAAACTATCTTGTGCAACATCATAGAACGCAGTTGAGTTTGGGTTTCCTGTAAATGGGATCATTCTTTCACCCGAGGAAGGGTCATCCAGACTCAAAACGTTAGCTCTGTTTCTCTCTCCACAGAGGCTGCTGAGATTTTCCAACATTTTTGTTTCAGATTCCAGCGTCTGCAGCCATTTGCTTTCATTCTTTCACCAGTCTGAAGAGTTTCTGTTTTGATTTGCATACCTCACAAAATCCATTTGCCTTATTAACGAGAAAGACTTGGAGGACATGGAGCCAAAGGTAATATCATAGAATTACAGAATCACTACAGTGCAGAAGGAGGCCATACCGCCCATCGAGCCTGCGCCAGCAACAATCCCACCCAGGCCCTATCCCCGTAACCACGTATTTGCCCTTGACACTAAGGGACAATTTAGCATGGCCAATCAACCTAACCCGCACATTTTTGGACTGTGGGAGGAAACCGGAGCACCATGCAGACACGGGGAGAACGTGCAAACTCCGCACGGACAGACACCCAAGGCTGGAATCGAACCCGGGTCCCTGGCGCTGTGAGGCAGCAGTGCTAACCACTGTGCCACCGTGCTGCTCAACACAGAAGGCAGTGTTTTGGCCTGTCAACACCATGCCAGTTCTCTGTGACATAACCCAGTCAACCTCAAATCCTGCTTTATCCCCACAGCCCTGCAGATTTATTTCCCGTTGATAAACATGCAGGAAAATGGTAGAGAGGAACTGAATGCATGCTGCAACAGCAACACACAGCATTTACGTAGCACCTTTAAAAGAACGATTCACAGAAGTTTAATCAAACAAGATTTGACATCATGGATAGTTTAGCAAAAAAATTGGTCAAATGGGTTTGAAGAAGATTCTTAGAGCAGAAGGGGGTTGAGATGTGGAGAGAGCCTGCACAGTGGTTAGCACTGCTACCTCATAGTGCCAGGGACCTGGGTTCAATTCCCCACTTGGGTCACTGTTTGTGCGGAGTCTGAATGTTGTCTCCGTGGGTTTCCTCCGGGTGCTCTGGTTTCCCCCTTCCCCGAAAGATGTGCTGGTCAGGTGCACTGGCGATGCTAAATTCTCCCTCAGCGTACCCGAACAGGCGCAAATAAAAAAAACTAATTGGGGTTGCAAAACATGACTCCAAGAAAATGCCAAATAAATGGACAACCTTTTAAAACAAGCAACCGGACTGACAATGGGCAGCTTCCATTGGAGGGGCGACTCGGAGATTTTCACAGTGACTCATCGCAGTATTAGCGTAAGCCTACTTGTGACACTATTACATAAATAAACTTCAAACTTAAAAGGTTAGGGAGGGAATTCCAGACTTAAGAACCTAGGTTGCTGCAGGGATGGCCACCAAAGGCAGAGCTTAGGAAAACTGAGATGAGCAAGAGAACAGAATTGAAGGAACGCAGCGATCTCTATGGTTTGCTGGACTTGAGGAGGTTGCAGAGATAGACAGATGTGAAGCAGTGAACTTGAAAAGAAAGATATTTTTACACTGAGCAACTGCCAGGCTGTGAGTTAATGCACGTCAGCGATAGAAGAATGGTAAAGGATAAACTCAAGTTTAAGGAGGGTGTGGGCTGACAGGTCTGGGAGCATTGGAATAAAAGAATAGTCACTTCTAGAGTTAACAAAGACATGAGCGAACATTTCAGCAGCAGGTAAGCTGGGGCAGGGCTGGAGACGGCTCAGGTTTCACAAGTTATAACGAACTTTGCACAGAGAACATTGCGGCAAAGGGCAAAATTGCATAACACTGCCTCTGATTAGGAAGATACGGCTGCTGATAGAGCTCTTAAATGCAGAACTTGAGGTTGATTTGTGTTGCAATCAAGGTTGTTTACAAACACCAACGATAAATCTTGAGTTTAAAGTTTCTTAAAGTTCATTACTGTCAGAAGTAGGCTGACATTAACATCACTTAACTGGGGCAGCACGGTGGCACAGTCAGGAGCACGGTGGCACAGTCAGGAGCACGGTGGCAGTGAGGAGCACTGCTGCCTCACAGCACCAGGGACCCGGGTTCAATTCCTGGCTTGGGTCACTGTCTGTGTGGAGCCTGCACGTTCTCCCCGTGTCCGAGTGTGTTTCCTCCGGGTGCTCCGGCTTTCCCCTACAATCTGAAAGTTGTGCTGGTTAGGTGCATTGGCCAGAACAGGCGCCGGAGTGTGGCAACTAGGGGAATTTCACGGTAACTTCATTGCAGTGTTAATGTAAGCCTTACTTTTGACTAATAAATAAATAAACTTTACCCTGGCGCCTGTTCAGATACACTGAGGGAGGATTTAGCACAGGCAATGCACCCTAACCAGCACGCCTTTCAGGCTGTGGGAGGAAACCCACGCAGACATGGGGAGAATGTGCAAACTCCACACAGATAGTGACCCAAGCCGAATGAAACCCGGGTCCCTGGCACCGTGAGGCAGCAGTGCTAACTGTGCCAAATCTGCTCTTCCAGTCATAGGTCATAGAGGTTTACAGCATGGAAACAAGCCCTTTGGCCCAACTTGTCCATGCCGTCCTTTTTTTTAAAAAACCCCTAAGCTAATCCCAATTGCCTGCATGTGGCCCATATCCCTCTATACCCATCGTACCCATGTACCTGTCTAAATGCTTTTTAAAAGATAAAATTGTACCCGCCTCTACTACTACCTCTGGCAGCTTGTTCCAGACACTCACCACCCACTGTGCGAAAAAATTGCCCCTCTGGACTCTTTTGTATCTCTCCCCTCTCACCTTAAACCTATGCCCTCTAGTTTTAGACTCCCCTACCTTTGGGAAAAGGTATTGACTATCTACCTTGTCTATGCCCCTCATTGTGCCTGCCGCACAGTCTGTTTTAACCCTTATACGGTGGACAAATAACCGTGAGGAGACGTCTGGTTAGTACAACCAATATTTATTTAAGACACACAATCAATAATCACCCACCCAACCAACAATAAGTTATCTTACAGAAAATACAAGAGTTCAAGTCCAATACAAGACCTTGACTTAACTTTTGCGTGACTGGTAAGTACCCAAGCAGATATTGGCCTTTATCTGTGCGCTGGTCTCGGTCGTCCTCTGCGTAGTCTGGTCCTTTGGTCTGGTCTGGCACTCTGACTCTGGGTCTTTCTTCCTTCTCGGGTGTGGTGGCTCTCCTCGTGCTGGTCGTCGCTGGCGATGGTCACCAGTGTAGCTCGTCCACGGGGTCAGAGAGAGAGATTCTTGGTTGTGCAGCACCCTTTATACCCCGTTGGGTCTCATACTCCTTTTGCCATTACCAATCAATCGATCAGGACTTGATCACCCTGATCGATAAAGTCCAATTGGGTGCTGCCACACCAATCTCTGGGTGTGTCCCCAACGGCCATGTCTGTAGGTGCTGGGGGCACGTAGGGTTCACACCTCCCTCCCAAATAAGGGGATACGGCACCCTTATGTCTGATAAACAACCCTGTTTGACCAGAAAGTCATGATGTGGAGATGCCGGCGTTGGACTGGGGTAAACACAGTAAGAAGTTTAACAACACCAGGTTAAAGTCCAACAGGTTTATTTGGTAGCAAAAGCCACACAAGCTTTCGGAGCTCTAAGCCCCTTCTTCAGGTGAGTGGGAATTCTGTTCACAAACAGAGCTTATAAAGACACAGACTCAATTTACATGAATAATGGTTGGAATGCGAATACTTACAACTAATCAAGTCTTTAAGAAACAAAACAATGTGAGTGGAGAGAGCATCAAGACAGGCTAAAAAGATGTGTATTGTCTCCAGACAAGACAGCCAGTGACAGCCAGACCAGAAAGTCCCCTTTGACCTGGAGATGACTCATATCCTGTGTATTCACTCGTCTGAGTTGCAGCTTGTTTATCTGTCTTTTAGGCTGCAGTCTGTCGTTTTAGTTCTTGCCCAATTGTCCCAGAGTGCTTCACAAATCGCCATTTTAGATCGCCTGTTTGGCCACACCCTCATTATTTTATAGACCTCTATAAGGTCAGCCCCCCAGCCTCCTATGCTCCAGAGGAATGTTGTTATTGAGTTTCATTTTCTGCAGCCTTGGGAAAGACAGGGAGTTTGGAGTTGCAGCAATCGTGATAAAAGTCCAAACAGTTAACTTTATCAATCTTCATATGATCTGATCAGTATTTCCTGGAATTTTTCCAGAAACCAATGTGACAACCATGAGACGAATGCAGTTTGTTTTCATTGTTTTCACAAATGCTATTGGCACGAACTTTGCACAGAGAATGTTGTTCTCAGTTTTATTTTCTGACTGAGTTCACCAGTTCATTTCACCAGAAATGTTTACAATTGGCCCCTCCAATGGAAGCTGCCCATTGTCAGTCCGGTTGCTTGTTTTAAAACGTTGTCCATTTATTTGGCATTTTCTTGGAGTCATGTTTTGCTACCCCAATTAGTTTTTTTTATTCACGGGCCATGGGCGTCGCTGGCTGGCCAGTGTTTATTGCCCATTCCTAGTTGCCCGAAGGCAGTTGAGAGTCAACCACATTGAATCATAGAATCCCTACAGTGCAGAAGGAGGCCATTCGGCCCATCGAGCCTGCACCGACAGCAATCCCAACCAGGCCCTATCCACGTAACCCCACATATTTACTCTAGCTCGTCCCCCTGACACTAACGGACAATTTAGCATGGCCAATCCACCTAACCAGCGAGTCTTTTGGACCGTGGGAGGAAACCGGAGCAACTGAAGGAAACTCAGGCATGGGGTGAATGCGCAAACTCCACACAGTGACCCAAGCCGGGAATTGAACCTGGGTTCCTGGCGCTGTCAGGCAGCAGTGCTAACCACAGTGCCACCGTGCCACCCCATTGCTGTGGATCTGGAGTCACATATAGGCCAGACCAGGTAAGGACAGCAGATTTCCTTCCCTTAATGGCCAAAGATGCGCAGGGTTAGGGGGAATTTGTGGTATAAATACTTGGGGTTATGGGGATAGGGTTGGAGGGTGGGCCTGGGTAGGATGCTTCATCGGAGGCTTGGCGCAGATTCGATTGGCCAAATGACCTCCTTCTGCTCTGTAGGGATTCTATGATTCGATGAAACATGCAGAGGGATAAGTTGGGGATATTGTGATAGAATAGCAGAAGGATACCGGGGAGGGGAGTAGAGAGAGAGAGAGGGATGCCAGGGGAGGGAACAGGGACAGTAGGGAAGGGGGGAAAGTATGGCAGGGATAAAATGGGATAGATGGCAAGTGCAACGCATGTACTACCTGAACATTCCTCTACAGTAAATTAAGAAAACTTGGCTGTTTTTTTGCAGCATGTTGCATTACTTTCGAATGGTAATTCCAAGATTTGTTTTTAATTTTTTTTACTCTGTTCTGACAGTTCCAAAGTCAATGCTCAGAGTGGACAGGGGCTGAGCTGAATCCATTCCTTACTTGCTCCAAATTTCAATTGAATCCAATTCCACCAGAGAGAATAACAAGATCCAAGCGGTGGGTGGCACGGTGGCACAGTGGTTAGCACTGCTGCCTCACAGCGCCAGCGACCTGAGTTCGATTCTTGGCTTGGGTCACTGTCTGTGTGGAATCTGCACGTTCTCCCCGTGTCTGCATGAGTTTCCTCCGGGTGCTCCGGTTTCCTCCCACAGTACGAAGGACGTGCTAGTTAGGGTGCATTGGCCATGCTAAATTCTCCCTCAATGTACCCGAACAGACACCGGAGTGTGGCGACTAGAGGATTATCACAGTGGTTTTGTTGCAGTGTTAATGTAAGCCTACTTGTGATACTAATAAATAAACGCTCAAGGAACATAAGAACACAAGAAATAGGAGCAGGAGTAGGCCATCTAGCCCCTCGAGCCTGCCCCGCCATTCAATAAGATCATGGCTGATCTGAAGTGGATCAGTTCCACTTACCCGCCTGATCCCTATAACCCCTAATTCCCTTACCGATCAGGAATCCATCTATCCGTGATTTAAACATATTCAACGAGGTAGCCTCCACCACTTCAGTGGGCAGAGAATTCCAGAGATTCACCACCCTCTGAGAGAACAAGTTCCTCCTCAACTCTGTCCTAAACTGACCCCCCTTTATTTCTAGTTCTAGTTTCCTTTCTAAGTGGAAAGAATCTCTCCACCTCTACCCTATCCAGCCCCTTCATTATCTTATAGGTCTCTATAAGATCCCCCCTCAGCCTTCTAAATTCCAATGAGTACAAACTCAATCTGCTCAGTCTCTCCTCATAACCAACACCCCTCATCTCTGGTATCAACCTGGTGAACCTTCTCTGCACTCCCTCCAAAGCCAATATATCCTTCCGCAAATAAGGGGACCAATACTGCACACAGTATTCCAGCTGCGGCCTCACCAATGCCCTGTACAGATGCAGCAAGACATCTCTGCTTTTATATTCTATCCCCCTTGCGATATAGGCCAACATCCCATTTGCCTTCTTGATCACCTGTTGCACCTGCAGACTGGGTTTTTGCGTCTCATGCACAAGGACCCCCAGGTCCCTCTGCACAGCAGCATGTTGTAATTTCTTTCCATTTAGATAACAATCCAACTTGCTATTATTTCTTCCAAAGTGAATGACCTCGCATTTGTTAACGTTATACTCCATCTGCCAGATCCTCGCCCACTCACTCAGCCTGCCCAAATCTCTCTGCAGACCTTCTACGCCCTCCACACGATTCACTTTTCCACTTATCTTTGTGTCGTCTGCAAACTTTGTTACCCTACACTCAGTCCCCTCCTCCAGATCGTCTATATAAATGGTAAATAGTTGAGGCCCCAGTACCGATCCCTGCGGCACGCCACTAGTTACCATCTGCCAACCAGAAAAGCATCCATTTATTCCGACTCTCTGCTTCCTGTCGGATAGCCCATCCCCAATCCACGCTAACACCCTACCCCCAACTCCGTGTGACCCAATCTTCTTCAGCAACCTTTTGTGAGGCACCTTATCAAATGCCTTTTGGAAATCCAAAAACACCACATCCACCGGTTCCCCTCCGTCAACCGCACTAGTCACATCTTCATAAAAATCCAACAAGTTCGTCAAGCACGACTTTCCCCTTATGAATCCATGCTGCGTCTGCTTAATCGAACCATTCTTATCCAGATGGCCTGCTATTTCTTCTTTAATGATGGATTCCAGCATTTTCCCAACTACAGACGTTAAGCTAACCGGCCTGTAGTTACCCGCCTTTTGTCTATTTCCTTTTTTAAACAGCGGTGTAACATTAGCCGTTTTCCAATCCGCCGGCACTACCCCAGAATCCAACAAATTTTGATAAATAACCACTAACGCATCCGCTATTACCTCTGACATTTCTTTCAGTACCCTGGGATGCATTCCATCCGGGCCCGGGGACTTATCCACCTTCAGTCCCGTTAGTCTACCAAGCACTGCCTCCCTGGTAACATTAATTGTATTGAGTACCTCTCCTCCTACCAATCCTCTATCGTTAATATTCCGTAAACTATTTGTGTCTTCCACTGTGAAGACCGACACAAAAAACTTATTTAAAGTTTCAGCCATTTCCTCATTTCCCACTATTAAATCCCCCCTCTCGTCCTCCAAGGGTCCAACGTTCACTCTTGCCACTCTATTCCTTTTTATACATTTGTAAAAGCTTTTACTGTCATTTTTTATATTTAGAGCTAGCCTAGCTTCATAACCTATCTTTCCTTTCTTTATTGCTTTCTTAGTTGTTCTTTGTTGTTTCTTAAAGTTTTCCCAATCTTCCGATCCTCCACTATTTTTGGCCACTCTGTACGCATCGGTCTTTAATTTAATACTCTCCTTAATTTCCTTCGTTATCCACGGCTGGTTATCCCTTTTCTTACAGCCCTTCTTTATCTCCGGAATATATTATTGCTGAGTACTGAAAAGGATCTCCTTAAAAATCCTCCACTGTTCCTCAGCTGTCCTACCTACCAGTCAACTCTCCCAGTCCACCTTAGCCAATTCAGCCCTCATCCTATCGTACTTCCCTCTGTTCAAACAGAGGACAGTGGTATGGGACCCTACTTTCTCCGCTTCCATTTGTATCAGAAATTCGACCATATTGTGATCACTTGACCCAAGAGGGCCCTTCACAAGAACATCCTTAATTCTACCTACCTTGTTACACATTATCAGATCTAAGATAACTCGTTCCCTCGTCGGTTCTGCAAAAATAGTGTTCAAGGTAACTATCCCGACAGCATTCTAAGAACTCTTCCTCCATCCCACCCCTCCCAGCTTTAGTCAGCCAATCAATATGCAGGTTGAAGTCCCCCATGATTATTGCCGTTCCGTTTTTGCACGCATCCATTATTTGCCTGTTTATAGCCCTACCCATCTCAACATTATTATTTGGGGGCCTATGGACCACGCCTACTAGTGTCTTTCTCCCCCTACTATTCCTTATCTCTACCCATAACGATTCCATGTTTTGTTCCTTAGAGCCTATGTCATCCCTCACTACTACCCTGATATTATCTTTTATTAACAGAGCTACCCCATCACCTTTTCCTTCCTGTCTATTCTTCCTAAATGCCTGATACCCCTGGATATTCATCTCCCAGTCCTGGTCTCCCTGCAGCCACGTTTCTGTGATGGCCACTAGATCATACCCATTCGTGCTGATTTGCACCAACAACTCATTAACTTTGTTCCGAATGCTTCTTGCATTCAGGCAAAGTGTCTTTATTCCAGCTTTTATCTGGACCCGATTTGATGAAACGCTATCAACCTCTCCCTCGCCCTCTACTCCTTTAACTACTTGAATGCCCTCATTCACTTGCACTCGCTCCCTCTCCTCTACCATTGATTTCGTAATTCCTCTTACCTCTGCACCCTCCCCCCCATAAATTAGTTTAAAGCCCTATCTACAGCCCTAGTGATACGATTCGCTAGGACTCTGGTCCCAGCACGGTTCAAACGGAGACCACCCCATCTATACAGGTCCCATCTGCCCAAATACTGGTGCCAATGCCCCATGAATTCGAACCCATTCCTCCCACACCAATCCTTGAGCCACGCATTCGTCTCCTTAATCCTATTAACCCTGCGCCAATTTGCGCGTGGCTCAGGTAGTAATCCAGAGATTACCACCTTGTTGGTTCTGCTTTTTAATTTGTTCCCCAGCTCTTCGTACTCCCTCTGCAGATCCTTAGTTCCTGTTTTGTCTATGTCATTGGCACCTACATGGACCACGACAACTGGATTTTCACCCACTCCAGATTCCTCTGCAGCCCAGATGATACATCCTGGACCCGAGCACCAGGCAGGCAACACAACCTACGGTATTGCTTCTCCTGGTCACAGAGAACAGTGTCTATGCCCTTAACGACACTATCCCCAATTACTACTACATTTCTCTTTGATTTCTCCGTTGCAGCAGCACCCTGCACCCTGGTACTGCCGACAGTTTGCTCGTCCTTCTCGCAGTCATTTTTCCCATCTACACTGGTGGCAAGAACCTCAAATCTGTTGCAAAGATTTAAGGGCTGAGGTTCTTGGGACTTTACCTCCCGCAAACTACTTCCCCTCTTCCCCCCTCTGCCCGCCTTCTTCCCCCCACTGCCCGCCTTCTTCCCCCCACTGCCCGCCTCACCCGCAGCCACTCCCTGTTGTCCCTGACCCCCAGCTAAGTTAGTCAGTCTAAGGGGCGTGACTTTCTCTTTATACACATTATCCAGATAGCTCTCCCCTTCCCTGATAAGCCTCAGTGACTGTAGCTCAGAGTCCAGTTCGTCTACCTTGAGCTGGAGATCCTCCAGCAACCAGCACTTACTGCAGACATGGTCCCTGGGGTCCACCTTGGGGTCCACTTGCTCCCACATCATGCAGAAACAGCACATTACATATCCCTCCATACCAATTTACCTTGTATGCGTTGGTGTAATTTAAAAGTGAAACCCTACCCTGCCTCTGCCTGTCCTCGCCAAAGCCCTGTGAGCCAAAGCCAGTTCACACTGTACCCCCACTCACTCCGCTACCCGCTCCCGACGCTGCCCGCTGTATCGAGTGACTTTTATACTAAAAAAAACACACAATCTCCCAGAATCCCCTGCGGCCTACTCCCACTTCCCTTGAAAAAAAGCCCGCGAAAAAACGGATTAAATAAATAAATCACAGCACTTTACTCACCCTCAGCACTGCTGCTGAGAATCTCTCCCTCTGTCCTGCTCCAGTCGAACAAATGAGGAAAGGCATTGCACCCTGATCTTGAGCACTACGGATGCTTGATCTTAGCTAAAAGACTTTAAAAGCAAAGATGATTACATACATACATGTATAGAGGGTGGCACAGTGGTTAGCACTGCTGCTTCACAGCACCAGGGACCTGGGTTCGATTCCTGGCTTGGGTCACTGTCTGTGTGGAGTCTGCACGTTCTCCCCGTGTCTGCATAGGTTTCCTCTGGGTGCTCCGGTTTCCTCCCACACTCCAGAAGATGTGCTGGTTAGGGGCATTGGCCGTGCTAAATTCTCCTTCAGTGTGCCCGAACAGGCGCCAGAGTGTGGCGACGGAGGGATTTTCACAGCAACGCTTCTCGGCCTTTTGGCTAAGATCAAGTGTAGTATGGATTGGATGCTGCACTTGGTTGAGGTCATTGGGTTACATTGAAGCTTCATATGAAGCAATTTTTAAAAGCGGCATCTCGGCCTTTTGGCTAAGATGCAAATGAGCTCAAGTCTTGGAGGAGGTGTTGCTTTGTTCCTCCAATCAGCTTGGCTCATGTAGATCAGGCCTAGGACACGGTGATTTGGTCGCTCGCCCTGTCTTGTCAGCCTGGATCGGAAATGTCTCAACTTGTTGAGACTCTGAATTGGATTTGATTTGATTGAATTGGAAAAGTATAAAAAAAAACTTCATTGCTGTGTTAATGTACTTGTGGCCCTAATACTTAAACTTATATAAAAATACATTCAGGCAGGGGCGAATGCACTGTTTCTCAAGCTTTGAATGAAATTATAACTTCCAATGAGAAGTTAGGGGGTGTGTCCAAAACTTATTGACAGAAAGATTCGGTTTCCAACTGACACATCCAACTTCAACAACTGATGGCTGAACGCTGACAACAACTCTTTGAAAAAAAACAAAAAAAAAATGGAAGCAGTTGCAGTGAAGTGGTATCATCAGCCCATGGAAAGGTAAAGTGGAAAGTTACAAGCGATCGCTGGGGATGAGTGAACCTGTTGGACTTTAACCTGATGTTGTGAGACTTCTTACGATGAGTCAGTCTGCCAGTCCCCGGGTTTCTTTGTTAACATTTTCCTGCTGTTACCCTCCACAGATTCATGGACAAGGTGGCCCTTGTCAGCGTGTCCACCTACAGAGATCGATACCTGGAGGAATTGGAGAAAAACCCCTCTCGGCCGAAGGAGAAATGCACCAAAAGCAACCAGGTAACTCTCGCTTCCTCAAGCGCGGAGTTGCAATCCTTTGTTAGTTTTCAGAGTCTCTTTCGCTTGTACCCGGATAAACATTGTTGTTAAGGGGTGGGCAAAGGTTTGAATCCTTCCGTCAAACCTCCATTTCCAATCAGATCTGGCTGTGATCAGACCAGCACAAGTCAGAACGTTTTAAAATTGGGAGAATGTCCTCGTTGAACAGAGAAAAACAAACTGGTCTGGTTACTCCTCCCTCCCCGGCCTCTGTACAAACTGGGTTCCCCTGAAATTGCAGTGTTGGTCGAAGTTCTCAAGACATATAGGGAGGAACACACAGGGCAGATAGACACTAATTCGGTTGGTTCGGGTCTCCAGGACTAGAGTGGGAGGGAGGTGGTCTAACCTAAAGGTTAGAGATAACCCCTTTTTTGATATATTATTGTCAATGGGTTGGGATACAGTGAAAAGTATTGTTTCTTGTGCGCTATACAGGTAAAGCATACCGTTCAAAGAGTACATAGGAAAGGAGAGGGTGCAGAGTGAAATTAGAAAACAGTCGTACACACAAGAGGTGGTAACAGTTTGGCAAATGGCAATGATGTTAGATCGATGATTGATCTGAGATTAAGAGATGGTTATTAAAAGTTTATTTATTAGTGTCACAAGTAGTCTTACATTAACACTGCAATGAAGTTACTGTGAAAATCCCCCAGTCGCCACACTCTGGCACCTGTTCAGGTACACTGAGGGAGAATTTAGCATGACCAAAGCACCTGAATCAGCATGTCTTTCAGACTGTGGGAGGAAAGCAGAGCATCCGGAGGAAACCCATGCAGACATGGGGAAATCATGCAAACTCCGCACAGACAGTGACCCAAGCCAGAGATCGAACACAGGTCCCTGGCACTGAGAGGCGGCAGTGCTAACCACCGTGCCACTGTGCCACCCCAGTTATTCAGGGATATAAGGGGAAAGGAAGGGATATGGAGTCAGGGTCAGCCATGATATCACTGGGTCATCAAACTGGCTCAAGAAAGAACTTGAATTTATTCAACGTTCTTACAATCTCAGCTACTGAACTACTTTGGAACAGTGTTCACTGCAGGAGGAAAGTTAGCAGCCTGCTTATGCACAGCAAGCTCCCACAAGCAGATAATTGGTTTTAGTGACATTGATGGAGGGGGATAAATATATTGCTGAGGATACTGGGGATAACTTGTCATTTTTTATTCATTCATGGGACATGGGCGTCTGTGCTGGTCAGCATTTATTGCCCATCCCTAGTTGCCCTTGTTCAGAGGGCAGTTGAGAGTCAACCACATTGTTGTGGATCTGGAGTCACATGTAGACCATGAGGTGGGGGGGGGGGGGGTGGTGGTGGGGAGCAAAGAGTGCTACCCACTGAGCCACGGCTAACTTGCCCACTGCTGTGCCCACTTTTCCTATATTTCCTCCAACCCCAACTCTCCTTCAGCTGAAGACTACGCTGGTGTTAACTCCCCACTTGGTGCAATAACAGGAAGTTGTTTGATTTCTACAGAATTTGGCATTGGACATTTCCCTGTGGCTGTTCAAATGTTTTGTTCCGGTTCAGTTTCTTTTACTAAGTATCGACCAGCAGCCGTCAACAACAGGTTCTGAAACTGATTAACCATCTTACTGCTGGAAAGGCAAAAATCCTTTCTGAAATCGGAACTGACAGGGCAAGAATAATTAGACTGTGGAATAAATAAATATTGGAAGATAGGCATTGCTATTTCCAGCCAACTCACCTTCCCCCATCCTGGTAGTTATTATAATGATGATGTGCTATTGACAGTGGAAAAAAAAACCTTTATCAACTCATCAGCAACAGACTGATAAAATAGGACATGTTGCCTTATTTTTATACTGTCCGATATGATTATGTACTTTATTAAATAACAACAGGAGTGGAAAAGCAGAATCACTTGGAACATAAGAGTTTCTCTGCAATGGCATGGTGACACAGTGGTTAGCACTACTGCCTCACAGCGCCAGGCACTCGGGTTCGATCCCCGGCTTGGGTCACTGTCTGTGCGGAGTTTGCACGTTCTCCCCGTATCTGCGTGGATTATCCTCCGGGTGCTCCATTTTCCTCCCACAGTCCGAAAGACGTGCTGGTTAGGGTGCATTGGCCATGCTAAAATTCTCCCTCAGTGTACCCGAACAGGCGCCGGAGTGTGGCTACTCGGGGATTTTCACAGTAACTTCATTGCAATGTTAATGTAAGCCTACTTGTGACACTAAAAAATAACAACAAGTTGAAGATCTGAGAACTGCAAAAATTGAGAACTATACAGCACCCCCAGTGATGGGAGGCTGAAATTACAGTGTGACATGTTTACATGGAAAGTTCTCATATTTATCTCACTTTGAAAATTATATTAGAAAATGTGGTACAAAACAAGGACAAATTTACAGATACTGGTGTATGAGTTTTAAGACTGAGGGGTGACCTGATTGAGTTGTTCAAGATTATGAGAGGCATGGACAGGGTGGATAGGGAGCAGCTGTTCCCCTTAGTTAAAGGGTCAGTTATGAAGGGACACAAGTTAAAAGCGAGGGGTGGGAGGTTTAGGGAGGATTTAGGGAAGAACCTTTTTACCCAGAGGGTGGTGACGGTCTGGAATGCGCTACCTGGGAGGGTGGTGGAGGCGGGATGCCTCACATCCTTTAAAAAGTTTCTGGATGAGCACTTGGCACGTCAGAACATTCAAGGCTATGGGCCAAGTGCTGGCAAGTGGGAATAGGTGGGAGGTCAGGGCCTTTCATGTGTCAGTGCAGACTCGATGGGCCAAAGGGCCTCTTCTGCACTGTCGTATTCTGCGATTCTGTGGAATATTCTAGATAAAATAATTGACACTTTTTAGTTAATCTTATTGTGTTCATGAGTGGAAGAAAATAAGCTCTTAATTTTCATGCTTTATTGATAAATTTCAGATGATTCAATCGAATAAAAGCCACAAGAATCACCAAAGAGGGAGTTCAACTTAAACCCAAAAATTGTGGAAGCTTCAAGATTCCCACACAGGCAGTTCCTCAAACAAAGTGATACCGATGTTTTTGCTACAAAAGAATTTACAGAACAACAGCATTAAATCTGCATTTACTTGCTAAAATTCACAATAATATTTGCTTGGGGTCAGCTATTACAATGACTCTTCTGGCCAATCTCCTCTTCCCCCATCAGGCCCACATATATCACCATAAAGACATAACCGAGGCTGGTGAAGGGGTATGTCTCATAGAATCCCGACAGTGCAGAAGGAGGCCATTCGGCCCATTCTGCACCGACCACAATCCCACCCAGGCCCTACCCCCACATATTTACCCACTAATCCCTCTAACCTACACATCTCAGGACTCTAAGGGGCAATTTTTAACCTGGCCAATCAACCTAACCCGCACATCTTTGGACCGTGGGAGGAAACCGGAGCACCCGGAGGAAACCCACGCAGACACGAGAAGAATGTGCAAACTCAACACAGACAGTGACCCGAGCTGGGAATCGAATCCGGGACCTTGGAGCTGTGAAGCAGCAGTGCTAACCACTGTGCTACCGTGCCAAAGGTCCTTGTTAAAAGATAAGGGACCTTAATGTATAGTTGAGTGCAGTGAAGGTTGTTGCGATGTAATGATTTAAGAGGAAACTGGCAAAGTGATCTAAAATAGGCAAATTGAAAATGTTAGAGCAAAGAAGGCTTCTAAGATGGCAGTAGTCATGGGCCTCGGCAGGCTCTGAACTATATAACCATTTTCATGCCGACTCCACTTGTTCCTGGTGCAGCGAGTTTTGCCTGATGTTCTCTGCTGAAATTCCTCGCTCTACAGTGGAAGCGGTGGCGTATTGGTATTGTCACTGGACTACTAAACCAGAGACCCAGGACAATGCTCGAGGGACCCAAGTTCGAATCCCGCCAGAGCAGACGGTAAAATTTGAAAACTGGAATTAAAAGTCTAATGATGGCGGAAAAGCCATCTGGTTCACTAATGTCCTTTCAGGAAGGAAATCCTTACCTGCTCTGACTGACATGTGACTCCAGATCCACAGCAATGTCGTTGACTCTTAAATGGCCGAGCAAACCACCCAGTTCAAGGGCAACTAGGGATGAGCAACGAATGCTGGCCCAGCCAGTGGTACCCACATCCCATGAATGAATAGAAAAAGTGTGTTGCAGATGTCAGCATCTGGCACTCTATCTAATGTCAATCTCAACAGGGAGAGTGGGCAGGTGAAACAAAGCTAAGCCTGGCTCCTAGCCTAGCAATGCCTCGAAATTAAACTTGAATTCTAGTGCTCAAGTCCCTCGATAGCCTACCCCTCCTGACATCTAACCAGACCTTCAACCCTCCCAGTGCTCTCATGTAGCTCCAATTCTGACCACCTCAATTTCCTTTGTGTCTTTTACAATCTGTTTGTGGTCACATGTATGGATGTAACAAGGAATTGTTTAACACTTATGTGAATGCCTACGGCTTACTTGTAAATTAAAGACATCATGTAAATGCAATCTGTTGATTTTTTTTTGTACAGATGGGAAGACAGTGGTGTAGTGGCATCATCGCTGCTCTCATAATCCAGAGATCCAGGGTAATGCCCTGGGGACCCAGGTTCAAATCCCATCACAGCTGATGGTGAAATTTGAACTCAGTAAAAGTCTGGAATTAAAAGTCTAACGATGACCATGAAATCATTTTGTTAGATGCATTGGCCGTGCTAAATTCTCCCTCAGTGTATCCAAACAGGTGGCGGTGGAGTGTGGCGACTAGGGGATTTTCACAGTAACATTCTTGCAATGCTAATGTAAACCTACCTGTGACACTAATAAATAAACTTTAAATTGTCAATTGTCGTAAAAACCGATCTGGTTCACTAATGTCCTTTAGGGAAGGAAATCTGCCGTCTTTACCTGGTCTGGCCTACATGTGACACCAGAGCCACAGCAATGTGGTTGACTCTTCAAATGCCCTCTGAAACGGCCCAGCAAGTCAATCAGTACAAGAGAAATTAGGGATGGACAATAAATGTTGGCCCAGCCAGCAACATCCACACCTCATGGACAAATAATAAAAATTATATTGGAAGGAAAGATTAATCCTAATGAAAATATTACTGATATTGAGGCTTTATATAAAAGCAGCGGTATAGAATTATAAAATCCTACAGTGCAGAAGGAGGTCATTCGGCCCATCGAGTCTGCACCAATCACAATCCCACCCAGGCCCTATCCCCATAACGCCATGCATTTATCCTAGCTCGTCCCCCTGACACCAAGGGGCAATTTAGCACGGCCAATCCACCTAACCTGCACATCTTTGCACTGTGGGAGAAAACCCACGCAGACACGGGGAGAACATGCAAACTCGGTGACCCGAGGCCAGGAATTGAACCTGGGTCCCTGGCGCTGTGAGGCACAGTGCTAACCACTGTGCCATCGTGCCGCCCCCTGTGCCACCGTGCCGCCCCCTGTGCCATCGTGCCGCCCACTGTGCCACCGTGCCGCCCACTGTGCCACCGTGCCACCCACTTTGCCACCGTGCCACCTCATGGTAGCTTTTGTTAAGAACAAAGACAATGGTACAATTCCAAATTAGTGAGGATTTGAGCTGAAAATGATCCTGTGATATTAATAGGTTTTAAAATTGAAGGAGAGGGTGGCATAGTGGTAATGTACTGGTACTCCAGAGATCCAGGCTAATGTTCTGGGTACCGATGTTCAAATCCCACTGGCCTGTTGAAAAAAACTCCTCTGGTTTACTAATGCCCTTAAGAGAAGGAAATTCTGCTGTCCATTCTTAGGTGCGTTGTGGTTGACTCTAAATAGGGAGCCAAGTCACTCTGTTGGACCGCACAGTGTTACAGAGTCGAAAACTGGTTGGATAACCCAGCACCGGCAATGACAACCCAGACCTGTTCGCCCCGGGAAATCCCTCCATGTGCTAAAAATAGGATTCCCACAGACCAGTCAAACAACAATCATACTCACAGACTCCTACCTTCCAGACCATGTCCCAGACACCACGGGTGGCAAAGTGGCACAATGGTTAGCACTGATGCTTCACAGCGGCACGGACCCAGCTTCAATTCTAGTGGGGTTATTGTGTGGGGTCTGTATGTTCTCCCCGTGCCTGTGTGGGTTTCCTCCGGGTGCTCCGGTTTCCTCTCACACTCCAAAGATGTGCGGGTTAAGTTGATTGGTCGTGCTGAATTTCCCCTTTGTGTCAGGGCGATTCGCAGGGTAAATACATGGCTTATGGGGATAGGGCCTGGTTGGGATTGTTGTCGGTGCAGACTCGATGGACCGAATGGCCTCCTTCTGTACTGTAGAATTCAATGATTCTATGTTGCCATCATTGCCCCTGGATATGTCAGGGACAGGAGCACCAAAAGCAAAATACTGTGGGGACACTCAGTTGCTCTGGCAGCATCTGTGGAGGAAAAGACAAGAGTTAATGTACAGAGTATTATATCTCTTCTTCAAGGCTTCACCGGGGCAGAAAGTTGTCTTGGAAGTCCTCAATATTGAGCACCCCATGAAGACTTATGGCCTCAGATAAAACATGAGCAAGAAAACCTCCTGGAGATACTTCCTGGTCAATGGCAACCATCTTCAGCCAAACGAGTCAACGTTCCAGAGATGTGCAAGTTAGGTGGGTTGGCCATGCTAAATTGTCCCTTAGTATCTAAATATGTGTAGGTTAGGTAGATTGGCCATGCTCAGCTGTGCCTTAGTGTCCAAAGATGTGTAGGTTAGATGGATTAGCTATGCTAAATTGCCCCTTAGTGTCCAGAGAGGTTTTATTGGATCAACTATGGTAAATACACAGGGTTACGGGATAGGGTGGGGGAAAGGACCTGGGTAAGATCAACACCATCTAGGACAAAGCAGGTAGTGCCTGACTGGCACTCCATCCGCCTTGAACATTCACTTCCCTCACTATCAATGTACAGTGACAGCAGTCTGCACTATCTACAAGATGCACTGCAGCTACTCACCAAGGCTCCTTTGACAGCACCTTCCAAACCTGTGACCTTTGGCAGCTAGAAGGACAAGGATAGCAGGTAGACGGGAACAGCACGACCTGCAAGTTCCCCTCCAAGCCACTCACCATCCTACTCCAATGCACTCCTGCCTTACCCATTGGTCAGATAGTTGGTGCAGACCCGATGGGCCAAATAGTCTCTTCTGCATTGTAAAGATTCTATGAAATATCTCAGCCTCCTCCTGGGGTCCCCAGCATCACAGATGTCAGTCTTTGGCCAATTCGATTCACTTCATGTGATATCAAGAAATGGCTGAAATCATTGGAGACGATGGGCACTTAGAATATTCCAGCAATATTCCTGAATAATTGGGTTCCGGAGCTATCTGCAACCCTAGCCAAGCTGTTCCAGTGCAGTTAAATTAATCCAACACTGTGAAAAATTGGCCAGTATGTCCTAACCACAAAGAACAGGATAAATCCAACCCGGCCAACTACACTCACCAATCAGTCTACTCTCGATCATCGGTAAAGTGATGGAAGGGGTCATCAGCTGTGCTATCAAGTGACACTTACTCAGCCATAACCTGCTCAGTGGATTCTGCTGGGTTCACTCAGCTCCTGACCCCATTACAGCCTTGGCTCAAACATGGAACTAATCAGGTGACATCAAGGCCACATTCGACCGGGTGTGGCATCAGATGTTTCTGACAAAATTGAAGTCAATGGAAATCAGGGGAGACTCTCTCCGCTGATTGGAAGTCAAACCCGGCACAAAGAAAGGTAATTGTGGCTGTTTGCAATCAACCATGTTAGTCCCAGGACATCTCTGCAGGAGTTCCTCAGGGTAGTGTCCTAGGCCACAACCATCTTCAACAGCTTTAACCTCATTACCTTCATCATAAATTCAGAAGTGGGGATGTTCAACACCATTCTATAGAAACTAGAAGCAGGAATAGGCCATTCAGCCCTTCGAACCTGCTATGTCATTCATTTTGATCATGGCTGATCATCAAATTCAATACCTGGTCACCCTGTTTCCCCCGTATCCCTTGGAGCTCCATCTAATTCCTTCTTGAAATCACACAATGACTCTTCAGATACTGAAGCAGTCCATGTCCAAATGCAGCAAAACCTAGGGGTACATTCAGGTTCGCACTGACATGTGGCAAGTCACATTTCCCCCATTACTCCCAGTATTCCCCCTCCCCACACCCCCCAACAGAAGTGCCATGCACTGATCATCTCCAAAGAGAGAGAAGCTAACCACCTCCGCACCACATTCAATGGCATTACCATTGCTGATTCCCCCACCATCAACACCCTGAACTGAACCAGCCATTTAAATACTGTGGCCATCAGAGCTGGTCAGAGGCTGGAAATCCTGCGGCAAATAACTCATCTTCCCACATCTCAAAACCCATCCACCATCTACAAGACACAAGTCAGGAGTGTGATGGAATACTCCCCACTTGCCAGAATGGGTGCGGCTCCAACAACACTCAAGAAGCTCAACACCAGCCAGGAAAAAGCAGCCCACTTGACTGGTATGCTATCCATCCACCACCTTGAACATTCATTCCCCCCACTCCCAAGGAACAGCGACAGCAGTGTGTGTACATCTACAAGATGCACTGCAGGGACTCACCAAGACTCCTTTGACAGCACCTTCCAAACCTGTGACCTCTGCCACCTAGAAGGACAAGGACAGCTAGTGCATGGGAACAGCACGAATAAGTTCCCCTCCAAGCCACTCGCCATCCTCCTGTGGCCAAACGGGCCACCTATGATGGCAATTTGCAAAGCATGCTGGGTTAATTGGCCAAGCACAGAAACAGACAGTCTGCAGCTTAAAGGACAGAAATAAAACAGGCTTCAGCCCAGACCGTCTACACAGGATATAGGCCATCTCAAAGAAAATAGACACTTCCTGGTCAAACCAAGTTGTTTACCAGACGCAGGAGCACCTTAACCCCTTATTTGGGAGAGAGGGATGTGACCGATATGCCTCTGGCACCTACAGGCATGGCCGTTGCGTACACACCCAGAGGTCGGTGTGGCAGCACTTGATTGTACTCTATCGATCAGGGTGATCAAACCCTGATCGATTGATTGGCGATAATCAAGAGACCACCCAAAAGGGCGCAAAACCAATGAGGGATAAAAGGTGTGCACAATGGAGGATAACAACAACAGACGAACGACAACCACGGTGATTACCACCAGCAACGACCAGCACGAGGAGAGCCACCACACCAACGACAGAAGGAAGACCAGAGCCAGAGTATCAGACCAGACCGAAGGACCAGACTAAGCCGAGAACTACGGAGAACAACACGCAGATAACGGCCAATATCTGCCTGGGTACTTGCCAGTCACACAAAAGTTAAGTTCAGGTCTAGTATTGGACTTTAGTATTTTGTAAGTAACTTAGTATTGATTGGTGTGTGATCAATAATTGTGTGTGTGAATAAATATTATTGTTCTAACAAGAAGTCTACTCGCAACTTTTTGTCCACCGTATAAGGTGAAGACAAACTGTGTGGCAGGCACAGCACTACTTAGTAACGTCATTGCAGTGTTAATGTAAGCCTTCTCATGACATTAATGAATAAACTTTAAAACTTTAATTAAACTTTAAAACTACTCCAATGCATTCCGCTCTAATCTCTGACATTCTACTTAAACCTAAGGTCAGTCAAAACTCTGCTGCATGTGCACAAATTTGTACGATGTTCCGTTAACCCCTGTGCTCACTGATTAGCGACCAGTCAAGCTATGCCTTGATTTTAAAATCCTCATCCTGGTTTACAAATCCCTTCAATTCCTCCATGTTTCTGTAATATCCACCAAACCCATCTCTGCACCCCTCAAAGGCTTTGACAAAGGGTCAGCTGGATTCAAAACATCAGCTTTTTTCTCTCCTTACAGATGCTGCCAGACCTGCTGAGATTTTCCAGCGTTTCCGCTTTTGGTTCCTGCGCTCCTCAAGTCTGACCATGAAAAGACCATTCTTGATTTTAATGTCTCCACCATTTGCAAATGAGCATTCAGTGACACGTGGGCAGCACGGTGGCACAGTGCTTAGCACTGCTGCCTCACAGTGCCAGGGACCCGGGTTCGATTCCCAGCTTGGGTCACTGTCTGTCTGGAGTTTGCACATTCTCCCCATGTCTGCGTGGGTTTCCTCCAGGTGCTCCGGTTTCCTCCCACAGTCTGAAAGACGTGCTGGTTTGGTGCATTGGCCATGCTAAATTCTCCCTCTGTGAACCCGAACAGGCGCTGGAGTGTGGCGACCAGAGGATTTTCACATTAATTTCATTGCAGTGTTAATGTAAGCTTACTTATGGCACTAATAATAAACTTAAACAAAACATAAGGCAACCAAAGCCCCGAGTTCTTGATTTCTATCATTGAAACATCTCTAACTTTCTCCTCCTTTCAGACACTCCTTAGCACCTGTACCATTGACAAAGCTTCTGGAGTACAGGAAAGAGAGAAAGAATCTGGTGAACTGGTGCAACATCAATAATCTCTTCCCTCAATCTCAGTAAAACGAAGGAAATAGTCATCAACTTCAGGAAGTGAAGTGGAGGACATGTCCCTGTCTACATCAATGTGGATGAAGTGGAATGGTTGAGAGCTTCAAGTTTCTAGGTGTCCAGATCACCAAAACGTATCCTGATACCTCCACGCCGACGCTATAGTTAAGAAAGCCCACCAATGTCTCTACTTTCTCAGGAGGCTAAGGAAACTTGCCATGTCCATGACAGCTCTCACCAATTTTTACAGATGCACCATAGAAAGCATCCTTTCCAGATGTATCACAGCTTGGTATGATTCCTGCTCTGACCAAGACCCCAAGAAACTACAAAGGGTTGTGAACGTAGCCCAGTCCATCACTCAAACCAGCCTCCCATTCATTTACTACACTTCCCACTGTCTTGGAAAAGCAGCCAGCATAATCAAGGACCCCACACACCCCGATATTCTCTCTTCCACCTTCTTCCATCAGGAAAAAAATACAAAAGTCTGAGGTCACGTACCAACCGACTCAAGGACAGCTTCTTCCCTGCTGCCATCAGAGTTTTGAATGGATTTACCCCGCAGTAAGTTGATCTTTCTCCACACCCGAGCTATGATTGAAACACTACGTTCTGCATTCCCTCCTTTCCTTCTCTCTGAATGGTATGCTTTGTCTGTATAGTGTGCAAGAAACAATACTTTTCACTGCATACCAATGAATGTGACAATAATAAATCAAAAAAAGTCAAAAACCTCCGAACATGATCAGTGTCAAATCATTTTTTGTCTGTCATATGAGGAGTGACTGAGCCGGTTAGGATTATATTCATTGGAGTTTCGAAGAGTGAGAGAGGATCTCGTAGAAACTTATAAAATTCTAACAGGATTAGAAAGAATGTTCCCAATGGTGTGGGAGTCCAGAACTAGGGAGTCATAGTTTGAGGATCAGGGAGGTGAAGAGAAATTTCTTCACCCAGGGAGTGGTGAATGTGTGGAATTCACAACCACAGAAAGCAGTTGAGGCCAAAACGTTGTGTGATTTCAAGAAGAAATTAGATGTATCGCTTGGGGCTGAAGGGATCAAGGGATATGGAGGGAAGGGGGAATCAGGATATTGAATTTGATGACCAGCCATGGTCAAATTGAATGGCAGAGCAGGATCGAAGGGTCGAATGGCCTACTCCTGCTTCTAGTTTCGATGTTGATAAGTTTCTATAACTCTCCAGTGAGGCAGCCAGTTTTACAAGATTCTTGCAGAGATATAAATACACCTCGTTCCCCTGTGGTTAATATTGTCAGACAGGTTCGGTAACTGATGGTGCCAACATTCAGTCCAAACAAGGGAACTAAAATACAAATGTGAAGGGGAAACCTGAGTGTTGATGGTCGATGTTTCACTTTGAGAAGGAGTATGAGAATGGATCCCCAGGTCCCCTTTCATACAGTCAACCTGTCACATTTTCCATTATTAAACACAAGAGAACCAAAGTGACACTTGTAATATCGAGAAACCCATGTCTGAACCCCATCCAACTCCCCCTTTCACACACACTGAACCCCATCCAACTCCCCCTTTCACACACACTGAACCCCATCCAATTCCCCCTTTCTCACACACTGAACCCCATCCAACACCCCCTTTCACACACACTGAACCCCATCCAATTCCCCCTTTCACACACACTGAACCCCACCCAACTCCCCCTTTCACACACACTGAACCCCATCCAACTCCCCCTTTCTCACACACTGAACCCCATCCAACTCCCCCTTTCACACACACTGAACCCCATCCAATTCCCCCTTTCACACACACTGAACCCCACCCAACTCCCCCTTTCTCACACACTGAACCCCATCCAACTCCCCCTTTCACACACACTGAACCCCATCCAACTCCCCCTTTCACACACACTGAACCCCATCCAATTCCCCCTTTCTCACACACTGAACCCCATCCAACTCCCCCTTTCACACACACTGAACCCCATCCAATTCCCCCTTTCACACACACTGAACCCCATCCAATTCCCCCTTTCTCACACACTGAACCCCATCCAACTCCCCCTTTCACACACACTGAACCCCATCCAATTCCCCCTTTCACACACACTGAACCCCATCCAACTCCCCCTTTCTCACACACTGAACCCCATCCAACTCCCCCTTTCACACACACTGAACCCCATCCAACTCCCCCTTTCACACACACTGAACCCCATCCAACTCCCCCTTTCACACACACTGAATCCCACCCAACTCCCCCTTTCTCACACACTGAACCCCATCCAACTCCCCCTTTCACACACACTGAACCCCATCCAACTCCCCCTTTCTCACACACTGAATCCCACCCAACTCTCCCTTTCACACACACTGAACCCCATCCAACTCCCCCTTTCTCACACACTGACCCCCATCCAACTCCCCCTTTCTCACACACTGAACCCCACCCAACTCCCCCTTTCACACACACTGAACCCCATCCAACTCCCCCTTTCACACACACTGAACCCCATCCAACCCCCCCTTTCACACACACTGAACCCCATCCAACTCCCCCTTTCACACACACTGAACCCCACCCAACTCCCCCTTTCACACACACTGAACCCCATCCAACTCCCCCTTTCAAACACACTGAACCCCATCCAACTCCCCCTTTCACACACACTGAACCTCACCCAACTCCCCCTTTCTCACACACTGAACCCCATCCAACTCCCCCTTTCACACACACTGAATCCCACCCAACTCCCCCTTTCTCACACACTGAACCCCATCCAACTCCCCCTTTCACACACACTGAACCCCATCCAACTCCCCCTTTCTCACAGACTGAACCCCATCCAACTCCCCCTTTCACACACACTGAACCCCATCCAACTCCCCCTTTCTCACACACTGAACCCCACCCAACTCCCCCTTTCACACACACTGAACCCCATCCAACTCCCCCTTTCACACACACTGACCCCCATCCAACTCCCCCTTTCACACACTGAACCCCATCCAACTCCCCCTTTCACACACACTGAACCCCATCCAACTCCCCCATCTAAGCACGGCACGGTGGCACAGTGGTCAGCACTGCTGCCTCACAGCGCTAGGGTCCCGGTTTCGATTCCTGGCTTGGGTTACTGTCTGTGTGAGTTTGCACATTCCTCTCATGTCTGCATGCATTTCCTCCGGGTGCTCTGGTTTCCTCCCACAGTCCAAAGACATGAGGTGTCGAATGATTGGCCACGCTAAATTGCCCCGTAGTGTCAGGGAGATTAGCAGGGTAAGTATGTGGGGTTATAAGGATCGGGCCTGGATGGAATTGTGGTCAGTGCAGACTCGATGGGCCGTATGGCCTCCTTCTGCACTGTATAATTCCATTCTTCCTTGTTGTGTCTGTTTATACAGATTACTGTTCTGTTTGCTTTCCCCACCCTTTTCCTGTAAGTGCTAAGAATTTTGGCATGAAAACTTTTGAAAAAACACCTCCCACCCAGATTGAAAACAGAAAGAATTACTGTGGACCATTTCCAAGAGCGTTATTTTCCCTGGGTTTTTCTGAGGATGTGATTGTAATCGCACAAATATTCTCAATAATCATTCCTTCCTTGAGCAAATTACTTTAGTAACATATATGGTGATGGTGTAAATGAGCAGGATATGAATCTATATCCATTTTGGTTGTGTACTGCTGTGGATACACTCATCTTTAAACAGTAAACAGACAGGCAGATTCAGATCGGCAGATTGCCAATGTGACTCATTTGCTGCACATTGACATCTGGCAAGAAAGATTCAATAACGAGAACATATGTTGCAGAAATTAATATGATGTGAGAAGCCATATCAAGTCCGACATCAAATAATTTAGTTCCGTGTTGCTGCACCCTTTTTTCTCTGTGTTGTGTTGGCCACCGATTGGGATTCCTGCCTCGGAATCGCAGCGTTCCAGATCCAAAATGCACTCCAGAGCTTGAAGACGAAGATCCAGGCTGACACATTGGTGCAGTGCTGAGGGAGAGCTGCACTGTCAGAGGTGCCATGTTTTGGACGAGCTTCTTGATGAGGCCCTATTTTCCTGTTTGGGTGGAAGTAAGAGATCCCGTGGCACAATTTTCAAAGAAGATAGGGAATTATCCCTGTATCCTGGCCAATATTCCGTCCCTCCACCAACATTAGAAGTAACGGTTGTTATCGAATTTGTTTTTTTGTGGGAGTTTGCTGTGTGCAGATTGAGTGCTGTCTGTCCATATAGGACATACATACATAGATCATCGACTTCAGGAAGCATCGTGGAGAACATGCCCATCAACGGGGATGAAGTAGAAATGGTCAAAAACTTCAAGTTTTAAGGTGTCCAGATCACCAATAACCTGTCCTGGTTCCCCCGCCATGCCGAAATTATAGTGAAGAAAGCTCGCCAACAGGTCTATCTTCTCAGAAGACAAAGGAAATTTGGCATGTCAGCTACAAATCTCACCAACCTTTATAGATGCACCATAGAAAGCATTCTTTCTGGTTGTATCACAGCTTGGTATGGCTCCTGCTCTGCCCAAGACCACAAGAAGCTACAAAAGGTTGTGAATGTAGCCCAATCCATCACGCAAACCAGCCTCCCATCCATTGGCTCTGTCTACACCTCCCGCTGCCTCGGCAAAGCAGCCAACATAATTAAGGACCCCACGCACCCCGGACATTCTCTCTTCCACCTTCTTCCAAAGATACAAAAATCCGAGCTCATCATTATAGAATCCCTACAGTACAGAAGGCCATTTGGCCCATCGAGTCTGTACTGATCACAATCCCACCAGGCCCTATTCCCGTAACCCCACACATTTAACCTGCTAATTCCCCTGACACTAGGGTCAATTTAGCACGGCCAATGCACCTAACCCGCACATCTTTGGACTGTGTGAGGAAACCGGAGCACCCGGAGGAAACCCATGCAGACACGGGGAGAATGTGCAAACTCTGCACAGACAGTGACCCGAGGCTGGAACTGAACCTGGGACCCAGGCACTGTGAGGCAGCAGTGCAAACCATTCTGCCACCGTGCCACCCTAGGCATCATTATTTAATAAAAGATATAAAAGCATAGGAGAACTGCTGCCTCACAGCGCCAGGGACCCGTGTTCGATTGCCGGCTTGGGTCTCTGTCTGTGCAGAGTCTGCTCACTCTCCCCGTGTCTGCGTGGGTTTCCTCCGGGTGCTCTGGTTTCCTCCCACAGTCTGAAAGACGTGCTGGTTAGGGTGCATTGGCCATGTTAAATGCTCCCTCAGTGTATCCGAACAGGCGCCGGAGTGTGGCGACTGGGGGATTTTCACAGTAACTTCATTGCAGTGTTAATGTAAGTCTATTTGTGACACTAATAAATACACTTAAAAAGATGTGTGGCTTGGTTGTGCTAAATTGTCCCTCGGTGTCCAAAAGATGTTTTGGTGGATTAGCCCTGGTAAGTGTGCGGGGTTACGGGGATAGCACAGAGGGTTGGGCCTTGGGCCGAATGGTGGATGCAGACTGGACAGGCTGAATGGCCTCCTTCTGCACTGTAGGGATTCTATCTCTCTCCTCAGATGCTCCCAGACCAGCTGCGTTCATCCAGAATTTCCTGTTTTCATTTGAATTTGAAGCTGGATAATTGGCTAGTTTTTTTCATTTCCACACCCATTTGGGGCGGAGGTGATTGAGACATGCTCAGTATAAGTGTTGCTTCTGGTGTGTGTCACTGTATTTTTGTCTGTGTGCACTCTGCGGGGATAGATTAGCAACTACTCGCTTCTGGGATTCACTCCTGCAGCTGGGGTGAGTTTGTACCTTAACTTTAACACTGATCTGTGAACTAGCAGAGGTTCTGTCTCAGCTTTTAACTCAGACTGTCAGAGCAGTGGGATTTAATGATATTTGTATCAGCTAGTGAGGGATTAGCATTTCAGTGAAACCAGAAAGTGGCCCAACTGGACAAACCACTGTTTAAAATGACTGTTTCTAATGAATGAATGTACGTTATTACTGTGTTATGTACAGGGTGGTCTGGAGAATCGAGAGACCTGTCGCTGGACGTAAGATCTCACAGACAAAAAGGTAAAATAAATGAATAATTTAGACATTCTCTGGGTGAATCAGGATGGCAATAAATGTGGGGAAACAGTGGTAGGAGGTGGAGGGCTCGATAGATCAAATAACAAGATAATTTGTGTTACAAAAAGCCAGATTGGTCATCATTGAATCCCTACAGTGCAGAAGGAGGCCATTCAGCCCATCCAGTCTGCATGGGCCTGATAAAGAAATGTGTCCCTCTGAGGCCCTGTGCAGAAAGATTTCTTCCTTTCATTTCCCCCTGCATCCCTTGCCCCAAATCTTAAATCTCGGACGCCGCCCCCAGTCCTCGTGTCATTCGCTATTGGGGACATTTCCCTCTTTGCCGACCTGAATGAAACCTGTCAAAATCTTGTACACTTCAATCAAATCTCCCCCTCCACCCTCTTTGCTCCAGGGAGAATGAACCCAGTCTCTCCCAACCAACTTGGATCACAACATCATTAAACAGTGAGTAGGATTAGGCCATTCAGCCCATCGAGGCTGCCCATGTCTACTCTTCAGTAGAAACATGGCTGATCCAATTGTAGTTTTAACTCCAAAGTCCTATCCGCCCCCCCCACCCCCACAACCCTCAACTCCCTTGTCGATCAATAATCTAACTACCTCAGCTGTGAATATTGAACATTCAACAATCCAGCCCTCACTGCTTAACGCAGAAGGGAATTCCAAAGATTCAAAACCCCCTGAGAGAAGAAATTCCTCCTCATCTCTAAGTTAAAAGGGAGAGCCCTTAATTTTAAACCGTGTCCCCTATTCCTGGCTTCCCCCAGGAGGGAAAACATCCTATCACCCCGTCAAGCCCCCTCAGCATCCTGTATGTCTCAATAAGGTCACCTCTCAATTCTTCTAAACTCCAATGAGTACAGACCCAATTAACTCAAGCTCTCCTCATAAGACAAACCCCTTCATCTCAGGAATCAGCCTTCTCTGAACTGCTTCCAATACAACTATGTCCTTCCTAAAGTGAAGAGACCAAACTGTCAACAGTACTTTAGATGTTGTCCCACTGATGCCCTGTATAATTATAGCAGTCTTCCCTACTTCTGTAGGGAAGCTAACATTCCATTTTCCTTCCTTATTACTTACTGTACCTACATGTTAACGTTTTGTGATTTATACGCAAGGACACCCAGATCCCTCTGCACTGCAATTTTCTGAAGTCTCACTCCATTTAAATAACATTCGTCTTTTCTTTCCTTCCTGCCAAAGTGGACAACCTCAGATTTTCCCACATTACACTCCTACATTTTTCTTACCCACTCACGTAACCTGGCTACATCCCTTGTGACTAAAATTCCTGGCCGGAATTCTCCAGCCATTCATGCCGGCGGGATTCTCCAGTCCTGCTAGTGGCATTCCCCCGCCCGTGGGATTCCCGCTGGCTTAGGGGTGACGTCAATGGGATTTCGCATTGACAGCGGCGGGACTGGAGAATCCCACCACTAGCAAACAACGCGCCACCTCCCACTGGCGGGAAACACGCGGCTGGTAGACCGGAGAATGTCGCCCCCTATCTCTGGAGTCCTGGTAAATCTCCCCTGCACCCGCTGAGTGACCTTCCTATAGTGTAGTGAGCAGAATTGGATGCAATAGCCTCGTTCTGGCTGAAACAGAATTTTATAAATGTTGCAGCATAACTTTGCTGCTTTTGTAAAAGAAAACCGCTATTTCTGAAGCCGAAGCCCGATGCCTCATAAGCTTTGTTAACCTTCTCAAAATGTCCTCCCAACTTCAGAACTGCAGGCCCTTCTGTCCCCGCACACTCTTTATGACTGCATCACTGGCCTGAATGTTGCAACTTCCCCTCCCGCCTCAAGATGGAGGCAGTGAGCCACTGAAATTTCCATTCACAGCAGACTGGAAGATCCCACTCGCCTAAGTCTATGTTGCTCCTCCCTTTTCCTTCATACTTCTCTGACTACTCAGTTCTGCTAGCTTATCCATATCCTGCAACGGTTAATTGGTATCATGCACATTGCTTGCCATACTTTCTGGTCTGGATATATATATCAAAAAGTAAGCATTGGTCGCAGCCCAATCCCTTGGGAAAACTCATTGCCAACCATTGTCCAAACTGAAAAGGCAAATATTTAGCATGATTCCCTGCTTTCTGTCAATAAGCCAATTTTTAAAATCCAGACTGAGCTAGAGGAACGCAGATTTCATTTATTTATTCGTCTCACGAGTCGGCTTACATTAACACTGCGATGAAGTTACTGTGAAAATCTCCTAGTGGCCACACTCCGGCGCCTGTTCGGGTACACTGAGGGGGAATTTAGCATGGCCAATGTACCCTAACCACCACGTCTTTTGGACTGTGGGAGGAAACCAGAGGAAAACCTTTGCAGACACGCGGGAGAATGTGTAGACTCCACGCAGGCAGTGACCCGAGCCGGGAATCGAACCTGATCCCCTGGTGCTGTGAGGCAGCAGTGCTAACCACCGTGTCGACATGCTGTCCTTGAAAAGCACAGATTGAGGCTTAGACAAAGAATGAGCGAGAAGCAGACAAAGAGAGGATGTGTGTTAGGGAATGAAATTAACTTTTAGTATATTGATTACAGATACATTATGGAACGAGGGAAAAATACCAGAAATTGCAGATTGGACTCCCAGATTTGGAGAAGGTGAGACATGTCCACACGTATCAACAGCAAAAGCAAATGCTTCAATCTTTATCTTCCTGGCGCTTGAAGGCTAAGGGATTGGATTTGATTGGAGTTTATTATTGTCACATGTATTGGTGTACAGTGAAAAGTATTGTTTCTTGCACGCTATACAGACAAAGCATACTGTTCATAGATTACATAGGGGAGAAGGGAAGGAGAGGGTGCAAAATGTAGTGTTACCGTCATAGCTAGGGTGTAGAGAAAGATCAACTTGATGCAAGGTAGGTCCCTTCAAAAGTCTGACAGTAGGGAAGAAACTGTTCTTGAGTCGGCACGGTAGCACAGTGGTTAGCACTGCTGCTTCACAGCTCCAGGGTCCCAGGTTCGATTCCCGGCTCGGGTCACTGTCTGTGTGGAGTTTGCACATTCTCCTCGTGTCTGCGTGGGTTTCCTCCGGGTGCTCCGGTTTCCTCCCACAGTCCAAAGATGTGCGGGTTAGGTTGATTGGCCAGGTTAAAAATTGCCCCTTAGTGTCCTGGGATGCGTAGGTTAGAGGGATTAGTGGGTCAAATATGTGGGGTGGGATTGTGGTCGGTGCAGACTCGATGGGCCGAATGGCCTCCTTCTGCACTGTAGGGTTTCTATGATTTCTATGAGTCGGTTGGTACATGACTACCTCAGACTTTTGTATCTTTTTCCCGACGGAAGAAGATGGAAGAGAGTATGTCCGGGGTACATGGGGTCCTTGATTATGCTGGCTGATTTTCTGAGGCAGCGGGAAGCGTAGACGGAGTCAATGGATGGGAGGCTGGTTTGAGTGATGGACTGGGCTACATACACAACCCTTTGTAGTTCCTTGCGGTCTTGGTCAGAGCAGGGGCCATACCAAGCTGTGATACATCTGGGAAGGATGCTTTCTACGGTGCATCTGTAAACGCTGGTGAACCCTGTGAATTGAATGTATTTTAATTGCTTCTTGAAATATTCCGAGCATTTTCCGCTCAGTAGGTGTATCAGCCCTCAATTTCCAACTTGTTAACATCTCTCCTTCTTTCAGGATTCGGGAGTTATTCCTGGCTGTCAGCGTCTCTGCCTTCCTGGATCGCTGCATTGAAGAGAAATATGGGAAAACAAAAGTGTCTTCATGACAGATGCAGAGGAAACCCTGACACACAACATGTAGAGAATGTATCCCACACACACAAAACTCAAGAGAGCAAAGGGCAAGGTTAAGAGCGAGAGGGGGAAGCACATGCTAATAAGGTCAAGTTTGTTCAGAGCAGTGAGTGTGAAAGGTCAGTGGGACAAATATTTGCCAAGGAGAGGCTGAAGAACAGGAAGGAGGCAGCCCCGAGCTGACATAAGCGAGGATGAGAGATGTCAGAATGCATCAAGTTACCGAGACCCATCGATAAGAACAATGAGTGCTGCTTAGCACTGCTGCCTCACAGCGCCAGGGACCCGGGTTCAATTCCGGCCTCAGGTCACTGTCTGTATAGAGTCTGCATGTTCTCCCCGTATCTGCATGGGTTTCCTCCGGGTGCTCCGGTTTCCTCCCACAGTCCAAAAGATGTATGTGTTAAGTGGATCAGCCATGGTAAATTGCCCTTTAGTGTCCATGGTTGTGCGGGTTAGGTGGATTGGCCATGGTAAATTGCCCCTTTGTGTCAGGGAGATTCACAGGGTAAATACTTGGGGTTACAGAGATAGGACCTGGCTGGAATGTAGTCGGTGCAGGCTCGATGGGCCGAATGGCCTCCTTCTGCACTGTAGGGATTCTATGAACCTCCTTGCTTTTGTATTCTATGCCCAGGATCCCCTGTGGTTTTTAAGCATCTTATCCACCAGCCCTGATACCTTCAACAACTTGTGCAGGTATAACCCCCGTTTCTCCACTCCCACACTCTTCAATTGTACCCTTTATTTTAATTTGCCCCTTGTTCTTGCTTCCAATACATATCATTTGTATCACCTCACACTTACCCACATTTAATTGCATTAAATTTAATTTACATGAATATTAGAAACATGCAACACAGACAGGTGCCCGTATGTGTATTCAGGATAGACCATCAGGATGGAGATGAGGAGTAATTTCTTCACCCAAAGAATGTTGAACCTATGGAATTCATTACCACAGGAAGTAGTTGATGCCAAAACATTGTATGTATACAAAAGGCGGCTGGATATAGCACTTGGAGCAAATGGGATTAAAAGTTATGGGGAGAAAGCAGGATTAGGCTATTGAATTGGATGATCAGCCATGATCGTGGAATGGCGGAGCAGGCTCGAAGGGCCAAATGGCCTCCGCCTGCTCCTATCTTCTGTGTTATTATGTATATACACACACACACACACACACACACAAAACAACATAACTAGGATTGAATAATATATCAAATATATATTTTTAAATTCTTTTACGGGTTGGTAGCATTGGCAAGACCGGAATTTGTTGCCCATCCTGATTTGCCCCTGAAATGACTGGTTTGCCTAAAGATTCAACCACATTGCTGTGGCTCTGGAGTCACATGTAGGCCAGACCGGGTAAGGACGGCAGATTTCCTCCACTAAAGGACATTAGTGAACCGGATGGGTTTTTCCAACAATCGACAATGGTTTCATGGTCATCATTAAATGAGACTAGCTTTCAATTCCAGATTTTACTGACTAATTGAATAGGAATTTCCATTAGTTTTGTGTGTGTGTGTGCATGTGTGCGTGTGTGTGTGTGTGTGTGTGTGTGTGTGGGATACATTCCAGCATATAATAGAATCCTTACGACTATATTTGTTCTTCTCCTGTTTATATTTTTTAATCTGCCATGTTCCACATTCTGTTCATGACGAGTTGTTGTCCTGTTCGTCCTCAGTCACTTCACTATGTTGATGGTCTTAAATGGCTGGATTTTTTTTAAAAAAGTGACATTTCAGTTGGAGATTCATCGATAGTTGCAACCTCTGGAAATGTTCACAACTTTTCACTGTTCAGCTTTCGTGAACCGCAGCCTGGTCCCAGAGTCTGGATGGGACCCGACCCTGGAGCAGAGAGGAATGAGCCTTTCTACTTTTTATTTAATTCATTCATGGGACATGGGAGTCGCTGGGCCAGGATTTACTGCCCATCCCTAGCTGCCCTTGAACTGAGTGTCTTGCTCGGCCATTTCAGAGGGCAGTTCAGAGTCAACCACATTGCTGTGGCTCTGGAGTTACATGTAGACCAGACCAGGTAAGGATGGCAGATTTCCTTCCCTAAAGGACATCAGTGAACCGGATGGGTTTTTCTGACAATCGACAATGGTTTCACGGTCATCAATAGATTCTTAATTCCAGATATTTTTTATTGAATTCAAATTCCACCATCTGCCGTGGCGGGATTCGATCCCAGATCCCCAGAACATTAGCTGAGTTTCTGGGTTAATAGGCGAGCGATAGTACCACTAGGCCATCGCCTACCCATACTGGGGGTGGCTGTTGCCCTGTAGGGGCAATATTTACCATCACCTGAGATTGGCCATCGCTTTGTATCAGAGCTCACTGAAATCACGTTCTGGTTCAGGGGCCACCTGTAGAAAAATGATGTGTAGTACGTGACACCCAGGACAAAAATAACATGGTCTGTATGTCAATCAATGTCTCTCAGACCCTCTGAGAACCTATTTTTTTTAATGACTTTTGTTATCAATGTAAAAATTGTGAAATAAAGTGGATAAAGTATTTATTTTTAAAATGTTCAGTAGCGTAAATTTATTTGAATTTAACGATTGACGACACCCCGATAACTGAGGAAATTGTGGGGGCATTGGTGGTGATCTTTCAGGGATCACTAGAGGCAGGGAAGGTCCCAGAGGACTGGGAAGTAGCTAATGTAACACCGCTGTTTGAGAAGGGAGGGAGGCAGCAGATGGGAAATCATAGGCCGGTAAGCCTGATTTTGGTCATTGGCAAGATTTTAGAGTCCATTATTAAAGATGAGATCGTGGAGTACTTGGAAGTGCATGATAAAACAGGATGGAGTCAGCATGGGTTCGTCAAGGGGAGGTTATGTCTGACAAATCTGTTAGAGTTCTTTGAGGAGGTAACAAGGAAGTTAGATAAAGGAGAACCAGTGGACGTGATTTAGTTAGATTTCCAAAAGGCCTTTGACAAGGTGCTGCATCGGAGACTGTTAAATAAGTTAAGAGCCCATGGTGTTAGGGGTAAGACCCTGGCATGGAGAGAGGATTGGCTGACTGGCAGAAGGCAGAGAGTGGGGATAAAGAGGTCTTTTTCAGAATGGCAGCCGGTGACTAGTGGTGTGGCTCAGGGGTCAGTGCTGGGACCACATCTTTTCACAATATACATTAACGATTTGGAGGAAGGAACTGAAGGCACTGTTGCTAAGTTTGCAGATGATACAAAAATATGTGGAGGGGCAGGTAGTATTGAGGAAGCAGGGAGGCTGCAGAAGGACTTGGACAGGTTAGGAGAGTGGGCAAAGAAGTGGCAGATGGAACACGATGTGGAAAAGTGTGAGGTTACGCACTTTGGAAGGAGGAATGGAGGCATGGACTATTTTCTAAATGGGAAAATGCTTAGGAAATCAGAAGCACAAAGGGACTTGGGAGTCATTGTTCAAGATTCTCTTAAGGTTAACATGCAGGTTCAGTCGGCAGTTAGGAAGGCAAATGCAATGTTAGCATTCATGTCGAGGGGGCTAGAATACAAGAGCAGGGATGTACTTCTGAGGCCGTATAAGGCTCTGGTCAGACCCCATTTGGAGTATTGTGAGCAGTTTTGGGCCGCGTATCTAAGGAAGGATGTGTTGGCCTTGGAGAGGGTCCAGAGGAGGTTCACAAGAATGATCCCTGGAATGAAGAACTTGTCGTATGAGGGACGGTTGAGGACTCTGGGTCTGTACTCATTGGAGTTTAGAAGGATGAGGGGCAATCTTATTGAAACTTACAGGATACTGCGAGGCCTGGATAGAGTGGATGTGGAGAGGATGTTTTCACCGGAAAAACTAGAACCAGAGGGCACAACTTCAGACGAAAGGGATGATCCTTTAAAACAGAGATGAGGAAGAATTTCTTCAGCCAGAGAGTGGTGAATCTGTGGAACTCTTTGCCGCAGAAGGCTGTGGAGGCCGGGTCATCGAGTGTCTTTAAGACAGAGATAGATAGGTTCTTGATTAATAAGGGGATCAGGGGTTATGGGGAAAAAGCAGGAGAATGGGGATGAGAAAAATATCAGCCATGATTGAATGGCGGAGCAGACTCGATGAGCTGAGTGGCCTAATTCTGCTCCTATGTTTTATGGTCTTATTTATTAGTGTCATAAGTTGGCTTACATTAACACTGCAATGAAGTGACTGTGAAAATCCCCTAGTCGCCACACTCTGGCGCCTGTTCGGGTACACAGAGGGAGAATTTAGCACGGCCAATCCACCTAACCAGCACGTCTTTCAGACTGTGGGAGGAAATCAGGGTACCCGGCGGAAACCCACGCAGACAAAGCAGAGAACGTGCAGACTCCACACAGACAGTGACCCGAGACCGGGAATCGAACCCAGGTCCCTGGTGCTGTGAGGCAGCAGTGCTAACCACTGGGCCACCGTGCCTGCCACAGATCATTTGAGTGAGAATTATTGCAGGGAGGGTCACTGCTGGGATGGGGAGGTGGGGGGAGGGAGTGAGGGAAGAGAGAGTCGTTGCTGGGGGGGAGAGGGTTGCTGTGGGGGGAGGCGGCAGGGAGGGGAGGTAATTGCTGGGTGAGAGAGGGGAACTTTAAAGAAATGTTCCCATTTTCCAGAGGGCAGTAAGAAAAGGGAGTTTAACTGTCACCTTCCAGTTAAATTAAATATCGTTAAAAACCTATCCCCCGATGATAATCCCGTGACCCCTAGTAACCCCTACCTATCCCCCATGAACATTAACCTGAACTTCCTCAAAAGCCTCCTCTGGTTCTCCTCAATAACCTCGTGGCCCTGAAAACTTCTCCTAGAGACATCAAAATCTTCACCATTCCAAGACCCTCCTCATCGACATCTCTCTCCACCCAGTTCCTGAAAAGTTAAATATTTCCCTCCTGAACCAAAAACTGGGGGAATGTGGGAGCGACACTCCCTCCCCATTGCAGATAAGAATCTGGTCATCAGGTGTGAGGCACTCTCGGTGTTGCAGGTCTCACTCATTCCCCGCTCCCGGGTTGTGGAGATCACCCAAGCCATTTTCCGCTTCATCTGGGGGTTAGCAATGGACCGCGTTCATAGGGACACAATGTACAAACCTATAGATAAAGGGGGGGGGGGGAAACGTGCCCCATATCGCCCTCATCCTGATGGCTACCTTTGTGTGTGGCTGCATCAAGCTGTGGGCAGATTCTCAATGCACGAACACCAAGGGCGGAAGTTTCTCAAACAAATTCTAAGTGTCGAACGGAAGGTTTTCTCGCTGGTTTTTTTCGGCGCGGTAGGCAATGAGAATTTACGGCACTTTGTGCAATACCGAGGCCGTAATGTGATTCTTGCCAGTAGGGGGAGGGATGGAGCCTCAGCTCGCCTGAGAAGCCGGCTGCTAAGCTCTAGGTGGCGCTATTGTGCAGGTGCTTTGAATACTGTCTGTGCTACTGGAAGATCTGTCACTCCCTCCACAGACAACAACCCCACCATGACTGACCGCCGTCCCCCCACCACCCAGTGGCCACCCCCACCTTTCCAATCATCACCCCCATCACCCTGATTGCCATCCCCTCACCAAACAAACCCCCTCTGCAGAGTTCCCCCTTCCCTTCCCAAGTACAGACCTCCCCCACATCTCCCCCAATCAGGCTCTACCCTGTCAGGCTCAACCTCCTCAAGGCCCATCCTCAGGTTCTGCCCCCTCCTCAGGTTCTCCCCCCTCAGTGCTCCTCAGGTCCTGCCCTCTCAGGCCCCCACCCCTTGGCACTGCCAGGGTGCCAGGCTGGCTGAGCCAGGGTGCCAGGCTAGCAGTGCCAGGGTGCCCTATCTGTCCTCGGTGTTGCGAAGAGTGGGTCTATCCAAGCTGCCATGGAACACTCCAAGTTGTTGGACTGTGCCATGCCCTCGTTGGAAGTCCCTCGTGGGAAGACTTATGCAGAGAAACACCTTTGACCATAAGTCCATCAGGCAGTGGTCTGCATGTAACGTCCTAGAGGCCCTACGGGAAAAGGAGATGGTGGATCCTGTCAGATGGTTCCCTGAGCAGATTGTCAGAGTCATCTGGCAGAATGCCTCATCACCAGAACTTTCAAACAAGCACCAAGACCCAGCTTGGCTGGTGGTGAGAAAGTCCCTCCCCGTCACATCCTTCCTACACGCCCAGAGTATCATCCCATCTGCATACTGTCCTCAAAGTGACTGTAGTGGAGAAGAGACTTGTCCACCTCTTTGTGCAATGTGCCTTTGCAAAGAAGGTCTGGAGCGAGATGAGGTGGTTTTTGTCGAGATTCGTCCCAAGCAGCTCAGTGACGCAGGACTCTGTGCTCTTGGGACTGTTCCCAGGGACGCACTCAGTGACAAATATCTGATGTTGCTGAGAGATCATCAACTCAGTGAAAGACACCCTTTGGTCCACCTGAAACCTATTGGTCTTCCAGTATAAGGAGTTGTTCCCTACTGCATGCCGTAAAGGGGAGGCAATAACCTCGTGGTATTATCGCTGGACTATTAATCCAGAAACTCGGTTAATATGCTGGGGACCTGGGTTCGAATTCTGCCATAGCAGATAGTGGAATTTGAATTCACTGAAAAATATTTGGAATTAAGAATCTACTGATGACCATGAAATGGTTGTCAGGAAAACCCCATCTGGTTCAATAATGTCATTTCGGGAAGGAAATCTGCTGTCCTTACCTGGTCTGGCCTACATGTGACTCCAGAGCCATAACAATGTGGTTGACTCTCAACTGCCCTCCAAGGACAACTAGGGATGGGCAATAAATGCTGGCCAGCCAGTGACGCCCATGTCCCATGAATGAATAAAAAAGAACTGGCACTTTTCCAGAGCCAAGGATTACGTGCTGAGGGATGCACTAAAGCTTGGGGAAGGTCACTGTCTAAGACCTTTCACCCACAGTAAACTGAGGGGAGCCGAACCCCCTTGGGCTGGATGACTCACCGAATGCATACAGTGAATATTAAACTCAGAGTGCAACTTTTTCTATGCAGACAACCTGTAAAATAACTTTGCAACATTGTTAAATGTCTCTAATGTTTCCTTTACTCACCTGATGAAGGAGCAGTGCTCCGAAAGCTCATGATTCCAAATAAACCTGTTGGACTTTAACCTGGTGTTGTGAGACTTCTGACTGAATGTATGTAAAGAACCTTTTTGTGTGATGGCCATTTTGGAATATTTGTAAAGTTCTTGCAATAGAATATTAATAGAACTTGCTCGCTAGCATCGGTCTGAACGGGTTTAGTACAAAGCAATATTAATGTTTACATCTACAGTATTTTTGCTTTGATTTTCCCTTGTTTATGATGAAATGATACAATATCACCTCCTGCTGGCGGATGAACCCTCATAGAAAGAATGTTCAGCTCATAGAAACCCTACAATGCAGAAGGAGGCCATTCGGCCCATCGAGTCTGCACCGACCACAATCCCACCCTGCTAATCCCTCTAACCTACGCATCTCTGGACTCTAAGGGGCAATTTTTAACCTGGCCAATCAACCTAACCCGCACATCTTTGGACTGTGGGAGGAAACCGGAGCACCCGGAGGAAACCCACGCAGACACGAGGAGAATGTGCAAACTCTGCACAGACAGTGACCCGAGCCGGGAATCGAACCTGAGACCCTGGAGCTGTGAAGCAGCAGTGCTAACCACCAAGTACAAGAGAGGAAAAAGGCGGACCTGAAAGAGTGGACACTGAGAATGCAGACGTGAAAGAATGGAGTGTGCGAACGCGGATCTGAAAGTGTATGCACCGAATGCGGACCTGGAAGAGTGTATGTGCCGACTGCGGACCGGGTAGAGTGTATGTATAGAGTGCGGACCTGAAAGAGTGTATGTCTAGAATGCGGACCTGGAAGAAGTATGTGCCGACTGTTCACCTGAAAGTGTATGTACAGAGTGCGGACCTCGAAGAGTGTATGTATAGAGTGCGGACCTGAAAGAGTGTATGTATAGAATGCGGACCTGAAAGAGTGTATGTATAGAATGCGGACCTGAAAGAGTGTATGTATAGAATGCGGACCTAGAAGAGTGTACGTCTAGAGTGCGGACCTGAAAGAGTGTATGTATAAAATGCGGACCTGGAAGAAGTATGTGCCGACTGTTCACCTGAAAGTGTATGTATAGAGTGCGGACCTCAAAGAGTGTATGTACAGAGTGCGGACCTAGAAGAGTGTATGTATAGAGTGCGGACCTGAAAGAGTGTATGTATAGAATGCGGACCTGAAAGAGTGTATGTATAGAATGCGGACCTGGAAGAGTGTATGTATAGAATGCGGACCTGGAAGAGTGTATGTATAGAGTGCAGACCTGGAAAAGTATACGTATAGAGTGCGGACCTGAGAGAGTGTATGTAGAGAGTGCGGGCCTGGAAGAATGTATATGTGGGATGCGGACCTGAAAGAGCAGAATTGAGGAATGCGATCGTGAAAGAGTGGAGTTTGAGAATGCGGACCTCAAGGAACATATGCCTAGAGTGCGGACCTGAAAGAGTGGATGTGAGGAATACGGACCGGAAAGAGGGGATTTAGGATCGCGGACCTGAAAGAGTGAGTGTGACGAATGCGGACCTAAAAACATGGATGTGGGAATGCGGACTTGAAAGAGAGGAGTTTGGGAGTGCAGACCTGATAGAGTGGAGGGATTAGTGCATCCCAGGATCAAAACCACCGGCATGCAGCAACAGACACATACGCAGAAGCGAAGGAATTCCATACCAGGAACAGCAAAAGAAGAAATCGGGGACAAAACTCATCACTGGAACACGATACTGAAGGTTCCTCACGTAGGAGCAGGAACAGCCATTCAGGAGCCAGCTCAGTCATTCAATACAACCATTGATCATTTATTTCAATGACTTTTCCCCAGACCCCGATAAGAGGTACCTTTACCCCTTTAGGCTTCAGTATTTAGAAATCTTTGTAACTACTGAGTGGCTGAGCTTCCTCGGCTCTCTGTGAGCTGAAAGAGAATTCCAAAGATCCACAACCCTCTGTGCAAATCCTTGTCTCGGTTCCAAATGGCTTCCTCCTTATTTTGAAACTCTTTCCCCTGGTTCTAGACTCCCCAAGACAGGGGAAACATCTTATCTGCATCTAACCTATCTATTCCTTCAGTAATTTGTGGGTTTCAATGAGATCACCTCTCATTCTTTGAAATTCCAGAGAATACCCAATTTTCTCAGAAGACTGAGGAAATTTGGCATGTCAGCTACGACTCTCACCAACTTTTACAGATGCACCATAGAAAGCATTCTTTCTGGTTGTATCACAGCTTGGTATGACTCCTGCTCTGCCCAAGACCGCAAGAAACTACAGAAGGTCATGAATGTAGCTCAATCCATCACGCAAACCAGCCTCCCATCCATTGACTCTGTCTACACTTCCCGCTGCCTCGGCAAAGCAGCCGGCATAATTAAGGACCCCACGCACCCCGGACATTCTCTCTTCCACCTTCTTCTATCGGGAAAAAGATACAAAAGTCTGAGGTCACGTACCAGCCAAGTCAAAACAGCTTCTTCCCTGCTGCCGTCAGACTTTTGAATGGACCTACCTTGCATTAAGTTGATCCTTCTCTACACCCTAGCTATGACTTGTAACACTACATTCTGCACTCTCTTGTTTCTTTCTCTATGAACGGTATGCTTTGTCTGTAGAGCATGCAAGAAACAATACTTTTCACTGTAAGCCAATACATGTGGCAACAACAAATCAAATCAAATACCAAACTCTCTTCATAGGACAGTCCCACCTGAATCCATAGACTCCTACAGTGCAGAAGGAGGCCATTCAGCCCATCAAGCCTGCACCGACCATAATCCCACCCAGGCCCTAACCCCATGCATTTACGTTAACTAGCCCCCCTAACCGAATGGGCAATCTAGCATGGCCAATCAACCTAACCTATACATCTTTGGAGTGTGGGAGGAAACTGGAGCACCGGGAGGAAACCCACGCAGACATGGGGAGAATGTGCAAACTCCACACAGACAGTGACCCGAACCGGGAACCGAACCTGGGTCCCTGGTGAGGCAGCAGTGGTAACCACTGTGCCACCGTGCTACCCTGTAACCTCGGTTAATCTTTGTTTCACTCACCTCTAGGGCAATAATCCTTCCTAAGGTAACTTGACAAAACTGTACGCAGTAATCCCAAGCGTGATCTAACCAAGCTCCTGTCCATTTGAAGCAATAATTTACTACTCCTGTACTCAAATGGCAAAATAGGCTGTTATACCTTCCTAATAGCTTACTGTGTCTGCATGTTAGTCTTCATGCAGATGCAGTAGCTGCAGTTTCATCTCACAGTCCAAAGATGTGCGGGTGAGGTTGATTGGCCATGATAAATTGCCCCTAGTGTCGGGGGATTAGTAGGCGAAATGATGGTAGCCGGAATAGGGCCTGGGGGGGGTGGGATTGTGGTTGGTAAAGGCTCGATGGGCCGAATGGCCTCCTTCTGTACTGCAGGGATTCTATGATCTATTCAATGATCTATGAACTCCAATAGGTTTGTCAATCATGATTTCCCATTCATTAATCTATGTTAACTATGCTCAATCAGATCATTATTATTCAGTGTCCATTTAGCAGAACCTTTATAACAGATTCCAGTACTAATACTAATGTAAGGCTAACAATCTGTAGTTCCTCATTTTTGCTTCTCAGTCTTTTGGCTGAGATCAAGCCCCAGATTTGATGTAATAATGTCTGTTCTTGTCAGCTTGGACCCAGTATGTCCTTTTTGTGGAGAAAATGAGTCATAGGTGTGTACAGCACAGAAAAAGGCCATTCAGCCTGTTGTATCTGCGTTGGTCAAAGACAGTTACATGGGTAAGTTGAGTATGGAGGGATATGGGCCAAATGCAGGCAATTGGGACTAGCTTCGGGGTTTTAAAAAAAAGGGCGGCATGGACAAGTTGGGCCGAAGGGCCTGTTTCCATGCTGTAAACCTCTATGACAAACCACCTAAACATTCTAATCCCATTTTCCGACATTTGGCCCGGAGCCTTGTATGCTTTGGAAAATGATACAGATTGTACAAATCACTGTGACACTGACTGCAAGAACACTTTCCAGATAATTGGAATTGGATTCAATTTGAACTTGATTTGTTTTTTGGAAGAAGCAAGGAGTTGGAATAAGGGCTTGCCCAGTTCACTCTGCGCATCGGCTTTGTAACTCTGAGAAAGGAATAAAGTTTTCTTGAAAAAAAGGTTCATCTGGGACGAGTCTCGCTGGTTGCACTTCGAGTCTGCTGAATGTCAAAGTCCCCAAATGTGGCATACTCGACCGAAAAACTTGTGGTTTGTGGAGGAGGATGTTCACGCTCAGTTTCAAGTCAAAAAATAGAGGTTCTGTTTGTCTTGTTCAACATGTGGAAACTCTCAACATTTAATAAAAGTAGGAAATGCTGGACAGGTTCAGCAGGCCTGGCAGCATCTGTGGAGAGAGAAACAGAGTTAATGTTTCGAGTCGGTATGACCCTTCTACAGAACTGAAGAGGGGTGGAATTGTGATGAATTCAGTGGGAGAGGCGGGTGGAGAAGGTGGGGCAGAATAGGACAGGGTTAAGTTGGACTCTACCTCTTCCCTCTCTTCCCCCCCCTCCCCCGCCCCACCTGCTTCTCGCTATCTCCATCTCCCACCAAAAGAGAAAATGCTGGAAAATCTCAGCAGGTCTGGCAGCATCTGTAAGGAAAAGAGCTGACGTTTCGAGACCAGATGTCAAAGGTTTGACAAAAGGGTCATCCAGACTCGAAACGTTGGCTCCATTCTCTCCCCACAGATGCTGCCAGACCTGCTGAGATTTTCCAGCGTTTTCTCTTCTGGTTTCAGATTCCAGCATCCGCAGTAATTTGCTTTTTTACTTCATCGCCCACCTCGGTCACGGGATTCCCGGAGGAAAGGTTAAGGACACTTTATCAAGGAGATGAGGAGCTGTAAGAGCTGAGAGGGGAAAATGCCTACCTGAAAGAGTCCAGGGTAGAGAAACCGGACTGACAAAAGTAGAAGGAAATGCGGACCAGAAAGAACCAAGGCAGGGAAACGGAGCGGAAAGAGCGGAGGTGATGCGGACCTGAAAGAGTGGATGCTACAACAACGGATGAATGAACACCGCTCGACAATCACCAGGGATGCGTGTTCTCTTCCTGTTGGGGGAGCACTTCAGCGGTCACGGGCATTCAGCCTCTGATCTTCGGGTAAGCGTTCTCCAAGGCGGCCTTCACGACACACGACAGCGCAGAGTCGCTGAGCAGAGACTGATAGCCAAGTTCCGCACACATTAAGACGGCCGCAAGCGGGATCTTGGGTTCATGTCACACTATCTGTAACCCCCACAACTTGCCTGGGCTTAACTATCCTGGCTGGAGACAACACACATCTCTTTAACCTGTGCTTAACCCTCTCTCCACTCATATTGTCTGTACCTTTAAGACTTGATTACCTGTAAAGACTCGCATTCCAACCATTATCTTGTAAATTGAGTCTGTGTCTGTATATGACCTGTTTGTGAACACAAGTCCTCACTCACCTGATGAAGGAGCTTGAGACTCCGAAAGCTTGTGCTGCCAAATAAACCCGTTGGACTTTAACCTGGTGTTGTGAGACTTCTTACTGTGCTTATTCCAGTCCAACGCCAGCATTTCCACATCATGTCAGGAGGATTAGCAGGGTAAATACATGGGGTTACGTGGGTGGGTGGGATTGTATATGTAGCCTCGATGGGCCGAATGGCCCCCTTCTGAACTGCAGGGATTCTATGATACTATTGAAGAACACGCTCAACTGAAATAAAACTATGCTTTACCCCGAGAAAGTAGAGCGAGGGAATTATTTATTCTTGATGTATTTTTATTCATAGAATCATAGAATCCCTACAGGGCAGAAAGAGGCTATTTGGCCCATCAAGTCTGCACCGACCCCAAAATATGCAGCATAATGTACTTTAACAAAGTCTGATAAATAGATCTGCCAAACTATGGCTCAGCAGAACTATGGAATATCGGCATCGATTAAAATAAGGCTGCTGATTCCAGTCAGATTATCTATCTTTTCATCACGCATTCCATCACGCAAACCAGCCTCCCATCCATTGACTCTGTCTACACTTCCCACTGCCTCGGAAAAGCAGCCAACATAATTAAGGACCCCACGCACCCCAGACATTCTCTCTTCCACCTTCTTCCGTCAGGAAAAAGATACAAAAGTCTGAGGTCACGTACTAACTGACTCAAGTACAGCTTCTTCCCTGCTGCTTTTGAATGGACCTACCTCGCATTAAGTTGATCTTCCTCTACACCCTAGCTATGACTGTAACATTACATTCCGCACTCTCTCGTTTCTTTCTCTTTGAACAGTATGCTTTGTATAGCGCGTAAGAAACAATACTTTTCACTGCATGTTAATACATGTGACAATAATAAATCAAATCAAATCAAATCAAACACCACAGCTGAAAGGGCTTGAGGAAGGAAGGGAATGGGTGACTACCAGACAGTCCAAGAGATGTTGGCAGGTAATTCAGGAGTTCCCTGGGGTCTTGTTCGCAAATTGGTCTTCCATTTTGGAGGCTAGTGAGAGAGTGCTGGTTCCTCCAGGGAGTGCAGACAGAGCCAAGCTTCTGGCACCAGAAGCAGCCTGTATGTGCAGGATGGGGGGAGAGGGGGGGGGGGGGTGGTGCGGGGGGAGCAGAAGCAGCCTGTATGTGCAGGAGGTGGGGGTGGGGGGGGAGGGGGGAGGGCGGGGGGGGAGAGACAGGGCAATAGTAATGGGGGTTCTATAGTCAGGGGTACAGCAAGGTGTTACTGTGACCGTCAATGTTGCCTCCCTGGTGGTCGGGTCCGGGATAACACAGAATGGCTGCAGGGCATTCTGAAGTGGGAGGGTGATAAGGCAGAGGTCATGGTGCATGTTGGTACCAATGACATCGATAGAATGAGGGATGAGGTCTTGCATCAAGAATTTAGAGAGGCGGCAGACTAAAAAGCAAGAGCTTTTGGGTTGTAATCTCGGGATTACTGCCAGCGCCGTGTGCTAGCGAGCACAGAAATAGGAGGATAGTGCAGGTGAATGCGTGGCTTAAGAGTTGGTGCAGGAGGGAGGGTTTCAGATTCCTGGATCACTGGGACCATTTCTGGGGAAGGTGGGACCTGTACAAGTGGGACGGTCTACATCTGAACCAGAGCGGGACTAACATCCTTGTGGGACATTTTGTTAGTGCTGTTGGGAGGAGTTTAAACTAACTTGGCAGGGGGAAGGGAACACAGGCTGTTAGCAGAATAAGGGCACAGAATCATACAGCAAAACAAACAAGTCAGAGGGAGTGCAGCTGTATTAAGTTTCAAGGGAGTAGGGCCAGGTTGGATTGCCTCTATTTTAACACCAGGAGTGTTGCAGGTAAAACGGATGAGTTGAGGGCAATGATTGACATGTGGAAGTGTGATTATAGTGGCCATCACAGAGATATGGTTGAAGGAAGGACACGATTGGCAACTCAACATTCCAGGATATAGAATCTTCAGGCGAGACAGGGGAGGAGGTAAAAGAGGAGGAGACATTGCATTATTAGTTAAGGAGTCAGTTACTGCAGTAAGGAGAGATGATAGCTTGAAGGGGGCATCAAATGAAACTTTGCAGGTAGAGCTTAGGAATAAAAAAGGGGCAGCCAGATTGTTAGGTGTTTATTATAGACCCCCATAATAAACACCTAACAATATGGCTGCCCCATTTTTATAGTCAGAAGTGCTCAAACATGTGCTCAGGTTGGGGAGGTGTGTAAAAAACAATAACAATAGGGTTATTATCTTAGGTGATTTCAACTTTCCCAACATTGACTGGGATATACAGAGTGTTAAGAGCTTGGATGGAGTAGATTTCTTGAAATGTGTACAGGAGAACGTTTTAAATCAGTATGTGGAGGATCCAACAAGGGAGGGAGCTGTGCTGGACTTGATTCTGGGGAATGAAGCCAGACAGGTGGTTGAGGTGATAGTGGGGGAGCATTTTAGTGATAGCGATCACAACAAGGTACAAATTAAGCTTGTTATGGACAAGGAAATAGACAAGCTGCAAAAAAAATGTTTTGGATTGGGGGCAAGCAGTAAAATAAGACAGGATCTGACCAAGGGTAGACTGGGAACAGCTACTAATGGGAAAATCTACAGAAGGGCAATGGGGGCAGTCAAAAAGGAAATGGGGAGGGTGCAAGCCCAGCATGTTTCCTCGAGGTGATTGGTCGGAATAACAAGCCCAGAGAAACATAGATGACCAGAGATATTCAGGATACAATGAGAAGGAAAAGAAAGACAAGGGGAGCAAATCAGTGGAGGCATTAGTGAGGTATAGAAAGTGCAGGGTGGAGTTTAAGAAAGCAATTAGGAATGCAAAGAGGGGATATGTGAGAAAGCTCTGACTGATAAAAGTAGGGAAAATCCCAAGATATTCTATAAGTATATCAATGGGAAGAGGATAACCAGGGAAAGAGTGGGGCCCATTTGAGACAAAGGGAGCCAGAGAACATTGGTACGATATGGAATTCAGGCAGGGAGACTGTGAGGTTTTTGAGCAAACTGACATAGGGAAGGACAAGGTTTTGAAGGTGTTGGCAGCCTTAAAAGTGGATATATCTCCAGGTCCAGATGAATTGTGCTCCAGCCTGCTGTAGGAGGCAAGGGAGGAATTTGCAGGGGCCCTGACCCAAATTTTCAATTCCTCTCCCAGGGAGCTGCCAGATGACTGGAGAACAGCTAATCTCTACAACCCTTTAAGAAGGGTTGTAGAGATAAACCAGTGAACTACAGAACCGTGAGTTGCACGTCAGTGGTAGGGAAACTATTGGAGAAACTTCTGAAGGAGAGCATCTATCTCCACTTGGAGAGGCAAAGCTTGATCAGAGATAGTCAGCATGGCTTCGTCAGAGGGAGGTCATGCCTAACAAATTTACTTGAATTTTTTGAGGTGGTGACCAGGAGTGTAGATGAAGGTAGTACAGTCGATATAGTCTATATGGGTGTCAGCAAAGCCTTTGACAAGGTCCCATGTGGGAGACTTGTAAAGAAGGTAAATTCACACGGGATACAGGGTAATTTGATAAAGTGGATTCAAAATTCAGTTGCAGGAGACAGAAGGTGATGACAGAAGGCTGCTTTGGTGACTGGGAGCCCGTGTTCAGTGGCATACCACAGGGATTTGTGTTGGTCCCACTGTTATTTGTCATTTATATAAATGATATTGATGACTATGTGGGGGTAGGATTAGTAAATTTGTGGAGGACACAAAGATTGGACGGGTGGTTAACAGTGAGGTGGAGTGTCTTTGGCTACAAGAAGATACAGAAAGAATGGTCAAATGGGTGGATAAGTGGCAGATGGAATTTAACCCTGAAAAGTATGAGATGATACACTTTAGATGGAGTAATTTGACAAGGAAGCATTAAATGAATGGTCGGACATTTGGAAATTCTGTGGAACAAAGGGACCTTGGCGTGTTTGTCCATTGATCTTTGAAAGCTGAAGGGGACGTTAGTAGGGTGGTGAAAAAGGCATGTGGGACACTTGCCTTCATCAATCAAGGCGTAGATTACAAAAGTAGGGAAGTCATGTTGGAGTTGTGTCGAACTTTGGTGAGGCTACAGCTGGAGTACTGTGTGCAGTTCTGGTCGCCACATTATCGGCAAGATGTGATTGCACTGAAGGGGGTGGAGATTTACCAGGATGCTGCCTGGGATGGAACATTTAAGTTGTGAAGAGAGGTTGGATAGGCTTGCGTTGTTTTCATTGGAGCAGAAAAGGCTGAGGGGGCGACCTGATCGAGGTGAACAAGATTTTGAGACGCATGGACAGAGTGGATAAGGAACAACTATTCCCCTTAGTTGAAGGGTCAGTCACGAGGGGACATGGGTTCAAGGTGAGGGGCAGGAGGTTTAGGGGGGGATGTGAACATAGAACATAGAACATTACAGCGCAGAACAGGCCCTTCGGCCCACGATGTTGCACCGACCAGTTAAAAAAAAAAAACTGTGACCCTCCAACCTAAACCAATTTCTTTTCGTCCATGAACCTATCAACGGATCTCTTAAACGCCCCCAAACTAGGCGCATTTACTACTGATGCTGGCAGGGCATTCCAATCCCTCACCACCCTCTGGGTAAAGAACCTACCCCTGACATCGGTTCTATAACTACCCCCCCTCAATTTAAAGCCATGCCCCCTCGTGCTGGATTTCTCCATCAGAGGAAAAAGGCTATCACTATCCACCCTATCTAAACCTCTAATCATCTTATATGTTTCAATAAGATCCCCTCTTAGCCGCCGCCTTTCCAGCGAAAACAATCCCAAATCCCTCAGCCTCTCCTCATAGGATCTCCCCTCCATACCAGGCAACATCCTGGTAAACCTCCTCTGCACCCTCTCCAAAGCCTCCACATCCTTCCTGTAATGTGGGGACCAGAACTGCACACAGTACTCCAAGTGCGGCCGCACCAGAGTTGTGTACAGTTGCAACATAACGCTACGACTCCTAAATTCAATCCCCCTACCAATAAACGCCAAGACACCATATGCCTTCTTAACAACCTTATCTACTTGATTCCCAACTTTCAGGGATCTATGCACACATACACCTAGATCCCTCTGCTCCTCCACACTATTCAAAGTCCTCCCGTTAGCCCTATACTCAACACATCTGTTATTCCTACCAAAGTGAATTACCTCACACTTCTCCGCATTAAACTCCATCCGCCACCTCTCGGCCCAACTTTGCAACCTGTCTAAGTCTTCCTGCAAACTACGACACCCTTCCTCACTGTCTACCACACCACCGAGGAAAATCTTTTTTACCCAGAGGCTGGTGATGGTCTGGAATGCGCTGCCTGGGAGGGTGGTAGAGGCGGGTTGCCTCACATCCTTTAAAAAGTATCTGGATGAGCACTTGGCACATCATAACATTCAGGGCAATGGGCCAAGTGCTGGCAGATGCGATTAGATGGGAGTTCAGGTGTTTCTAATGTGTTGGTGCGGATCCGATGGGCCGAAGAGCCTCTTCTGCGCTGTATGATTCTATTACCCAGTACGAGTCCAGACACACCACACTACACAGTCCCAGTATGAGTCCAAACACACCGCACTACACAGTTCCAGTATGAGTCCAGCTAAACCACAGTACACAGTCCCAGTATGAGTCCAGACACACCGCACTACACAGTCCCAGTATGAGTCCAGCTAAACCACACGACACAGTCCCAGTATGAGTCCAGACACACCACAGTACACAGCCACAATATGAGTCCAGCTAAACCACACGACACAGTCCCAGTATGAGTCCAGACACACCACAGTACACAGCCACAATATGAGTCCAGATAAATCACAGTATACAGTCACAGTATGAGTCCAGATGCTAAATTCTCCCTCAGTGTACCCGAACAGGTGCCAGAGTGTGGCGACTTGGGGATTTTTACAGTAAAATTCATTATAGTGTGACACTAATAAATACATTCTAAAATATAAATTCACAATCTGTTGCTAAGTAAATTCCAAGCAGAAGATATCAAATACTAGAAAATAAAATTAAACACAAATGCTTCTGGGAAAGAGTTCATTCATTTATATTTCAAAAGAAGGAAATCAGACTGTACAAGTTTAAATCTCACAGTTTTCAAGTGAATTACAATAATAACTTTAAGTTATAAAACAGTGTTAACCACTGCGCCACCGTGGCGCCCCACCGTTTCAAGTCTGGATGACTCTTCGTCAGAACTGGGCGAAGGGTCACCCAGACTCAAAACATTGCCACTATTCTCTCTCCACAGATGCTGTCAGACCTGAGTTTTTCCAGCATTTTCTGATTGTGTTTCAGATTCCAGCATCCGCAGCATTTTGCCTTTACCTTAGAATACTCCCCTTCCTATCCATTTCAAGAAATCTCTGTATTTTGCATGTTAATCACCTACTAAACTCACAACAGAAAGTTAGAGTTGCTACTTAACAATAGAAGTACCTTTCATTGAGGAGATTTATATTCCAGCATTGGCCCTCATCAGGTACAACTCGGAAAAGGAATAAGTGAAACTGTGACGTCTCACTCAAAGACAATAAATTGTTGTCAACATCTCAAAATTAATATTCGTGATCTTGCATTTTCTTTACCGTCATCTTTCCTTGGGCCTTTTAATCAAATCTTCCCTTCCCTCTATTTCTTTTAACATCCCAAAGTTCATGATTTTTAGTATCTGTTGTGGGAAATTCTTTTAGGTGGCCTGATTAATTTAAAGACTAAATCTTCTCATTAAACATTTCATTTCGCAAAGGCAAAGAAGTTTATTCAGTTCAATTAAATTCTTCAATTAAACTAGTTTTTATTAAAACATTGAAATATTAGAATCAAAAACATTGCAAATTAACAATATTCAGACAAATATACAATTGGGACAAGACAAATCTCATTTTGGCCAAAGTGGGAGATCATTGGTTCCACCTACACAACTAATGCACTAGCAAGCTTTCACAAAAGATCGCTGCGACAACGGATGAATGAACACCGCTCGACAATCACCAGGCAAGACTGTTCTCTTCCTGTTGGGGAGCACTTCAGCGGTCACGGGCATTCGGCCTCTGATATTCGGGTAAGCGTTCCCCAAGGTGGCCTTCACGACACACGACGGCGCAGAGTCGCTGAGCAGAAACTGATAGCCAAGTTCCGCACACATGAGGACGGCCTCAACCGGGATATTGGGTTCATGTCACACTATCTGTAATCCCCACAGCTTGCCTGGACTTGCAGAGTCTCACTGGCTGTCCCGTCTGGAGACAATACACATCGCTTTAACCTGTCTTAATGCTCTCTCCACTTACATTGTTTGTACCTTTAAGACTTGATTAGCTATAAGTATTCGCATTCCAACCATTATTCTGTAAATTGAGTATGTGTCTGTATATGCCCTGTTTGTGAACAGAACTCCCACTCACCTGAAGAAGGAGCTTAAGGCTCCGAAAGCTTGTGGCTTTTGCTACCAAATAAACCTGTTGGACTTTAATCTGGTGTTATTAAACTTCTTACTGTGTTTACCCTAGTCCAATGCCGGCATCTCCACATCATATCTAGAATTAGTCAGAATTCTCAACTACAGTTCCCCCTATTGGCCATATTGGCTAAAAGCAATACAAGGCCAAAGTTTTATCTAAAACTCTATTAATGTTATCTACCCTACCCTACTTAAGCATTTTCTTTATAATCAATGTGTTAATGCATCTTTAACTGATTCTTTATTGATGCTCATAAAGTATTAATTGCTTTTAGTTTTAAAAAAAAGTTCTTGTTTGAATAGGATGCTCGCTTGTATTCATTGTCATAAGTTGGAGCATCTAAAAAAGTTGAAGTCATTGGCAATTCTTCCTTCATCAATGCTCCTCTTGTAACTATCTGGCACATGGTCAAACAACAACATGAGAGTAGCATTATAGTCACAATAATCATCAGTAAATAAACAAAAAGATATGTAGCTCCGATTAATATGTTCTGTCCGAATATTCCGACCTATGCTGTTGTCCATTTTTCCAGAGAGAATGACTCTGGTTTTTCTAACTTCTTTACCTCCTTCCAAATAGGAGTTACCAGATTGGTGTTATTCTCTCAAAATATCTGATGTGTAGGTGCAGTATTTTGATCCAATCTAAGGGCATGTTCCTCCTCTTGCTGTAAGAATGAAGTCCAATGCCATTCCATTCTGTAACGTGATTGGACGCATTGCTATCATTTCATCATTGATTTGTGATAAAGCAGTAGCCGTGTCATTCGCTCCCCTTTCTAAGATAAGCAATATTTTCCAATTCCATTGTCAGTCTTATATGTGAATATCCTAGCACCATTATTCCACTGCAATACGTCGACATCTGGTGGTTTCCTCTGGGAACTGATCAGTGTGGTAAATATGTGGAACTACATATTCTAAGCAACAAACTCCTTTCCAACTTGTGGGCAGCCTTGGATAAGATTTGTTTCTACAAATCCAGTAAGTTCCAATAAGTGTTGGGTATATTGAATGTTGCACATGTGATCTTCTTCCAGTGGGCATAAGCAAACCCTACTCCTGACATCGATGGTGTAGATTTAATTTACTAATCCCAATATCTATGCTTCCCCAATCACCTTGATGCATAATATTCCTTGTTCCTCTAATCCTGTATCAATTACAATCAAATTGGATGCTCCTTTGGCTGTATTGAATACACGTATCTATTCAAGTAAAAAAATCTACACTTTCACACTCCTTTGTAAATCCCACTGTCCTTCTAGGTTTCCTGAACAATTGGATTAATTGATCCCATATTATTACTTCCTCCCACCTTAAAGGGATTGTCCGCAAAGGAAACCTCTTCCTCACGTGAATTGGTGTAAGAGTACATAGCCAACATTTAGATAAGTCAGCTGTTTTAGCATAAGTGTCTCAAATAGATCAGTGTTTTTGTTAAACTCCTGAAAATCTACTTGCACTGTACAAAATATACATATTATTGCCAAGATGTAATATGATCAAATATTTTTTTTAACTATTTGTTATTACTCAAATTGTGTTCATGTCAATAACAGTAATGTACATATTTTAACCACGCTCTGTTTTTGTTCCTTGTCCAAAGATTGTTCGAGCTTGTTATTCACTGGTGTTTTCTTTCCTCAATGGATGGTTGATTTTGGTTTCCGTATATACAATTCTGCAACGTTAGACACAACATGGCCCTAAGGCCTCGCAATTAGAATCAATAATCATAAATTTAAACATTTTATTATAAACATTTCCTAGATTGCTTTACTGTACCATCTGATTAGATTAAAAAGTCTAAAATATTTTAATACAAATTTATCCAGATTCTTTTTACTAATTTAATCTTTTGGGTAAGGTTTTAGCTGTGTCCAGTGTCTCCATCCAGGACCATGTTTTTCATCAACCAAAGCACATGTTTCTCCTGCAAATGGCCCCTCCCGTCCAGTGCTTAATCCTTTTTTTTGTCAAACATTAATTGGACCATCACCCTATATCCTGCAGTTGGTAAATTTGGATTTTCTTTCAGTTAATTTCATCCAATCTTTATGTTGTTGTTGAATGACGATTTGTTTTTTTAAAGGAATGTAATCGGGTTATTAAGTCTCTCATGCATCGATAGACTACTTCTTTTCCATTTATTAACTCCCCTCCCCGTGATAACATCTTCTGGGAGATGCATGGCTCCACCTGTCATCAGTTCAAATGGAGTTAATCCTGTTCCTCGAGATGGGGTGGCTCTTTGTCTTAATAGAATTGCAGGTAAAGCAATCTCCTTCTAATATGGCTTTCGCCAAACTGTTTTTCAATGTTCTGTTCATTCGTTCTGCCATCCCTGAGCTCTGTGGATGATATGGGAAGTGAAATTTCTGTTTAATCCCTAACATTCAACATACTTCTCTCAGCACTCTCCCAGTGAAGTGAGTTCCCTGATCGGAGTCCAATTGTACTTGCATTCCCCATCGGGGTATGGTTTCATTGGCTAATATCAAAGCCACAGTTTTGGCTGTTGCATCTTTACATGGGAATGCTTCTACCCATCGAGTGAATTGATCAATAATCACTAAACGATAAATGTTCCCTTTCTTCCTTGGTAAAGGTCCTGTGAAGTTCATTTGTAAGTTTTCCCATGGTCCTTTGGGTCTGTGTTGGTTTCCCATTTTTATTTTGCCATGTTGTCCTGATTCTATTCGAGCAGACTGAATACATTTTTGCAGAACTTGGCGATCATTTCTCCACAGCCTTCCACCAGCAGCAATTCTGAATTAAGGTGGTCATTTTATCTCTGCTATTGTGTGCTACTCCATGATATAAATTCAGTGTTTGGTGTATTGCTTCCAGAACTATTACTTTCTTATCTTTCCTCCATGTTCCATCCCATTCTTTCTTTCCTCTCAATTCTTTCCATCTGTTTTCAGGAACAGATCTCTTCTGAGACCTGTTCTTGAATCTGTTTTATATCTAATTCAGTGTTGATCCGCGATTGATTCACACGGGAGGCTAGAACGTACCGGGGAATAAAGGCTTTTATTCACTACAAATAGGAGCACATTACTCAACAATATTATCCCAGACTAAAGACTACTAGGAAGTAGCAGTGACCTTTATACTCCTGTAAGAAGGCGGAGTCCTGGGGGGAGCTGAACAGAGTGTACCACATAAACAGTAATAACAGGTGGAACACCCAACAACAACGAGAGTAACATATATACAAGTACCCATAGTGGTAACCATCTATGGTTCACCACAAGTGTCATCTTTGGTTTGTATAGTAGCTATATCAGCTAATTGGGTTCCCTCTAACTTTTGTTCTCATAATCTTTTAGCTGCTAAACCTGCTTTGTAATTCCCCTCTTGGTCCTTTCTCGTGATTCGTTTGTGTGCCTGAACTTTGATCACAGCTGCTTGTATTCCATCACTTTCTTGGCAAAAAATGTGAAATGATTTACTGAGATTTGGTGTTCCTAAAGCTGGAACCTTAGCTAGAGCTGATTTTATGTCAGTAAAAGCCTGTATTTCCTGGTCTTTCCAATCTATTTTTTTTCTATTAAGCCTTCCTCCGTTGACTGAATCTTGCAGTAGTTTTGCTAGCTTTGCATAATCTTTCACAAAATTCCCACAATAATTGAACAATCCTAACACTTGTCTCACTCCTTTCACTGTGTGTGGTTGTTGTACACATAATATAGTCTTCTTTCCATCTTCTGGAATTTCTTTCCTGCCTTGTGAAGCAATCAAAACATCATCTGCATATTGTAGAATGGTAATTCCTGCACATTTAATAGGCTTGATTATTTGTGTCATGTGTTTGTGAAAAATGGTTGGACTATTGCGAAACCCTTGTGGTAGATGAGTCCAAGTATATTGTTGATTTCCCACTGTGAAGGCAAATTTGTACTGATGTTCTTTTGCTATTGTAAAACTCATTTGGTGTGTCCCAATTGTGTTTAGATCGCTAGCTGGATTTACAACTATTGAAACCCAAAAATGATGTTTAGAAATGTGTAATCCACAGTTAACCTATAACATTCGTCTGCTTTTTTTAAAAAATCGGCCATATAAGTGAATCAGAAGACACTGTCTTTGTCACGACTCCTTGTTTTTCCAACTGCACGATAATGCCTCTAACAGCTTGAACTGCTCCCTGAATCTTTTCCGGTGGGACATTTAAACTTCCACAATCTTGTTTATTTCTAGCCCAAATTTGAGGATATTGTGCAACCATTTTTTCCCCAGATTGATCTCTTTTCCCAATCTGTTTGAAATGCTGCTCCCTCGAAATGCTACACCATTTCCTTTTCCCCTATTTATTCTGTCTGAATATGTGGTACCATTTGATGTTTCCTGCTCTGACATCAATTATCGTCCCTAACTAGACAGTAACTCTATCCCCAGAATGCTTCCTTCTTTATTTTGACACATTCAAATTTGAACATTTTTTTCTTAATTGTTGGTATACTGAGCAGTGCAACTTTAACTCTCCCAGTAACTCTGTGTTATTCTATTGTTGATCAGTGGTTGGTAAATTCAAGTCTGTTAGTGATATCGTTGACCTCGCATCAATTATCTTGATACAATTCAGTCCTAGCCCTGTCTCTATATACATCCGGAAATCCACATCAACATCAGACTTTAGGGACGACAATTGTCATTTTGCAGTTAACAATTTACGAAGTTTCTCTGCTGTGAAACTGACTTCTATAACATAATAAAATATTTGAAACAGAAATCAAGCCTTTCAATTTGATTCCAGGTAGTAACTTATTTTGATTCTTCATTCTTATCTCAAATAACATTGTTGTATTAAAGTAACTTGCTTTAATACATTCTTCCTATGTGAGTCATGTGGGCTTTCTAATGTCAATTAATCACCCTGTTTACTTCCTTCAATGTTTATTTATTCTGCTGAATTAATTCTCTTTTGAGCCCACCTTATATCTGTTGTGATTTTCAACTTTCCGATATTTAAAATTTATACCTAAATTGTACTCTGCGTTTTGGACTGCTTTTCTCATTCTGATTTTGCTGATTTTAAACTTCCACTCCTCACAATCTAAACAAAGTGCTGTTAGATCACTGCCATTGTTGAATAGCCCTAATTTAGTTGGTGCTGTTATCAGAAAATATCCAATGGGGGCAAATGTAAACTTCACACTTCCCCATTCACTCTATTTTGTGTAATTTCCATTAGACATTCTCCCTCTTTCCTATTTTATTTTGATTTGGATTAACAATTCATATTAATTGCTGCAAATTTTTAAACAGAAACGATTTATCCTGTTTAGGACTGAATGGGTCAACTTGTCTCAAACTTGTCTCATTTACAGAAATCTTTGGCAATGTGCCATTTTTACACTAAGCATTTTTTGACCTTTGAGTTGTATCTTTTTAATCCCACTTTTTAAAAAAAAAGGCTTCTTTTAGTTATAATCTTTTTTACAAGTTCTGCATTGTTAACTTACCGTATAGCTCTTATTTCTCTTTAAATTGTATCTTCTATGTTTTACAACTTATGTCTTCTGACTACCATTTAATTCTCCAGTATTTTTAAATGGTCTGTTTTAACTAATAGAGGCGGCTTTGTTTCACCACTGTCTCAGCTAAACTTATTCCCTTTATCTTAGCTTCCTGTTTTATACGCCCTTCACTATTTCTATGTAATCAGCATGCCCTTTGTACCTGCTGGATGTGGGTAAGTTGTTATCCCTACCCCCACTTTTGCGCCGATTAAGCTTTTTCAAAAAAAAATTTTTTTTTGCCTTTGTGACCCACAAGGGCTCTGGATGTCTGATGGATCCGGTGATTCAGAGTGCTTCCCCCTCTACTAAAAAAGGTGAGCAGTATAAGTATGTACTCACCATTCCAGGGGAAGTGTTCACCTGACCATCGGCTCCAAGATCACCCCATCCCCGTCGCCAAATTGTTGTGGGAAATTCTTTTAGGTGGCCTGATTAATTTAAAGACTAAATATTTTCATTAGACATTTCATTACAAAGGCAAAAAAACTTATTCAGTTCAATTAAATTCTTCAATTAAACTATTCTTTTTAAAACATTGAAATGTTAGAATCAAAAACATTGCAAATTGACAATATTCAGACAAACATACAATTAGTTCAAGGCAATCTCATTTTGGCCAAAATTGGAGATCAATGGTTCCACCTACACAGCTAATGCGCTGGCAGACTTTCCCAAAAGGTTTCAGATTTCATAACAAAAAATAACTATTAAACTATTTTGGCATCAGATTAAACTGCCCAGCACTTAATGAACAGGAATTTTATTCATTCACTGATCTGTCAATCTACTGATGATATGTCTTTCAATCAATAATTCTCTGACACCTTCAAGTATAACTGTTATTAGTCAGTCTGTTTTACGAAACTCTCCCCCAAACAGCTTCTTCTGATTCAGCATTTTCTCTGAACAATTTAAACTGGTTCTATTGAAGGCACCTTTGTCGATTGGACTTATTTTCCCCGGTTTAGATATACATTGGTAAGTTATTTTATTGCATTATTTGTGCCTAACTTGTGCTGATATCTTTCATGAATACATTTTGTGCCTCATACTCACTGGTCACCTCCATAGCCTCTCATCCAGTATCCACCATGGTATTATATAAGGAGCTATGTGAATATGAAAAGAATCAACTTCTAATGATCTAACACAGTTCTCACTCATACACACTTGATATTTAAAAAAAACCTCTCATTCATAGAACCCATTCAAAGCTTTCAAATCTCATGTGGTTAACTTCATATAAAAATAAATAAACTTATTTTTAGAAATCACACCTAATCCTTTAAGAGCCTCTTTAAATTGTCAGTCAAACTATAAACTCAGAGCACCCTGCTGAGATAAATGTAACAGGCACAAAGGGCACAGCTTCCCACAAGTTGTGAACTGTTCTTAGTCTTCACTGCAGACTGGAGATTAGCCTATGCAGCCATTACATTGATCACTAAAGAGAAACAGGAGTAGAGGATACATTAACACCAGCAACAACTGGGGCAGCTACAGTTGCTTTTTTAAAATTTCTTTATTGAGATGCGAGTCACTTTGTCCAGTATTGTTTCTCATCCGTACATACCCTTAAGAATGTAGTGAGCCACATTTTATTTATTTGTGGGACATGAGCGTTGCTGGCTGGCCTTCATTTAATGCTCATCCCTAGTTGCCCAAGGGCAGTTGAGAGTCAACCACATTGCTGTGGCTCTGGAGTCACATGTAGGCCAGACCAGGTAAAGATGGCAGATTTCCTTCCCTAAAGGGAACCAGATGGGTTTTTCCGACAATTGACAATGGTCATCAGTAGACTCTTAATTCCAGATATGTTATATTGAATTCAAATTCCACCATCTGCCGTGGCGGGATTCGAACCTGGGGCACCATAATACCAGCTGAGTTTCTGGATTAATAGTCAAGCGATAATACCATGAGGCCATCGCTTCTCCTGCTTTAACAACTGCTACCACCCCCCTCCTTACCTTGAACAACAGCATTCCACGTGGTGTAGGTACACGAGAAGTGCTGTTCGGAAGGGAGTCACAGGACAGTTACAGTGAAGCACAATGATATGGTTCCAAGCCAGGGTGGTGTGTGGCTTGGAGGGGAACTCGCTGATGGTAGTGTTTCCTTGCACCTGCTCTCCTTCTAGGGTAGCAGAGGTCGTAGGTCTGAAAAGTGCTGTCGAAGGAGACTTGGCAAAGTTCTATGGTGCGTTGCGTATGTGGTACACATTGCTGCTGTCACTGTGCGTCAGCGGTGGAGGGAGTGAAAATGGAAGGTGGTGTGGGGGCGGGGTTGAATCGAGGAACAGACTTCCTCTTGAGACTGCTAGCCTTCTCGCTCTGGGTCATTGACATCCTGCACGGTTTGAAGAAGACAAGTTGGCGTACATTCACCGAAAATGGACCTGAGGAATGCCGGATCAGCTTGGTCGGGTACACTGAGGGAGAATTTACCATGGCTAAATCCACCTACCCTGCACATAATTGGACACTAGGGGGCAATTTAGCATGGCTAAATCCAGCTATCCTGCACATCAAGGGACAATTTAGCATGGCCAAACCACCTAACCAGCACGTCTTTCAGACTGTGGGAGGAAACCGGAGCATCCGGAGGAAACCCACACAGACATGCGCAGACTCCGCACAGACAGTGACTGATGCGCGACATAACACACGAGAGGCAGGATGTACTCAGGAAATAAAGGCTTTTATTGCCAACAATAACAGAGCTACCATATACAGTATACGATCCCAGACGAAAGGGTCACCAGGCAGAGCAATGACCTTTATACCTCTTCCAGGAGGCGGAGCCAACGGGGGTGTACCATAGGACTATATTAACAGGTAGAACAGCCCAACCCTAACCCCAACAGTAACATATCTACAGACTCAGTACTGGCCAGACCATGGCTCAGCACTACCTGGTGGGAACCAACAATGGTTCACCACATTCACCCCTCCTTTGAAAACAAAGGCCGGCGGGGTACAAAACACAGAACAATTGTTCATCTGTCTATAAGTTCAAACGGTCTGGGGGACCGCACCGTCGCGGTGACCTCCTCAACACCGGCGATGACACCGGTTCAGGCAATCGCGGTGGCGTTCTCTCCAAGGCGATGTCCAGCGACTCCTCCAGTGCCTCACGGGCCGGTAGACCACGAGGTGGTGACAATCCGTTGAACTCGGGCACGCCTTGAAGTGGCGACAATCTCCTGGACTCAGGCAAGCTGTACACGGGAGTAAGAGGGTTAAGTGGTGGTCCCGATACTGCCCGCGCCGTGTCAGGAGGGGAAATAATGGTTGGGGGGTCCCTAACAGAAGGTGTGGGAGCGACAGGGGTTTCCAAGCCCCCTGCTGATGCCAGATCTCGAATCGAGACCGTGTCCTCTCGCCCGTCAGGATATGCCACGTAGGCATACTGAGGGTTGGCGTGGAGGATATGGACCTGTTCAACCAAAGGGTCGGACTTGCGGGTCCTAACATGCCGCCGCAGGAGGACAGGTCCTGAGTACGTCAACCAAGACGGTAATGAGGTCCCAGAGGAAGACTTCCTAGGGAATGAAAACATTCTCTCATGAGGAGTAGCGTTGGTTGCCGTACACAGGAGTGAGCGTATGGAGTGGAGCGCATCAGGGAGTACCTCTTGCCAACGGGAGACTGGAAGACCTTTAGACCTCAACGCCAGTAAGACAGCCTTCCAGACTGTAGCATTCTCTCGTTCGACCTGTCCGTTACCCCTTGGGTTGTAGCTCGTGGTTCTACTAGAGGCAATCCCATATGAGAGCAGGTATTGCCTCAAGTCATCGCTCATGAATGACGAGCCCCCATCGCTGTGGATATAACAGGGGTACCCGAACAGGGTGAAAAGATCACGAAATGCCTTGATAACCGTGGCAGCGGTCATATCAGAACAGGGAATGACAAAAGGGAATCGTGAGTACTCATCAACCACATTGAGGAAGTACACGTTCCGATCTGTCGAGGGAAGGGGGCCCTTAAAGTCCACACTCAGTCTTTCGAAAGGACGAGCGGCCTTAACGAGGTGTGCCCTGTCAGGTCGGTAGAAGTGCGGTTTGCATTCCGCGCATACCCGGCAGCTTCTGGTTATGGACCTGACATCCTCCACCGAGTAGGGTAGATTCCGGGCCTTTATGAAGTGGAAGAGCCGAGTGACCCCCGGATGGCAGAGGTCATTGTGGAGAGCCTGCAATCGATTCTCCGGCATACTAGCGCATGTTCCACGTGACAGGGCATCCGAGGGTTCGTTGAGCTTCCCTGGACGGTACATGATATCATAATTGTAGGTGGAGAGTTCGATTCTCCACCTCAAGATTTTATCATTCTTGATCTTACCCCGTAACGTGTTGTTGAACATGAACGCCACGGACCGCTGGTCCGTGAGTAGAGTGAACCATTTTCCCGCCAAGTAATGGCGCCAATGCCGAACGGCCTCCACAATGGCCTGGGCCTCCTTTTCCACCGCCGAATGTTGAATTTCAGGGCCTTGGAGGGTGCGAGAGAAAAAGGCGACGGGCCTGACCGCCTGGTTAAGTGTGGCGGCCAGGGCGAAATCAGATGCATCACTCTCCACCTGGAAGGGGATGGACTCATCGATAGCGTGCATCGTGGCTTTCGCGATGTCGGCTTTTATTCTTGCAAAGGCTAAGCGAGCCTCTGTTGCTAGGGGAAAAGAGGTAGACTTGATGAGCGGACGGGCTTTGTCCACGTAATTGGGAACCCACTGTGTATAGTATGAGGTGCGGTAACACAAGGAGCCTGAAGTTCTCGTAAACCGTGCCCTGCACCGTCAGATTGACCACGCAGCTCCCTAGCACGGTGACAGACCGGGACCTTGACACCATCGAAATTGTCTGCTTGACAGTCCGAATCTGGAGACCACACAGCTTCACGGTGTCCGGGTGAATGAAGCTCTCCGTGCTCCCGCTGTCAAACAAACAATAAATCAGGCGTCTGTTTACCTGTATGTCCATCATGGACTTGTCAAGTCTGTGAGGCTTGGCCTGGTCCAGGATGATCGACGCCACCGTTGGTTCGTGGGTGCAACTGCAGGCAGCTGAGATGGTTGATGACGACCCCTGCTGGTCATTCGCGGACGGTGCCGACCACAATGGCTGCCCCCATAGGTCGCACGTGGACGATGGCGCCAAAACCTGCGGCTCCTGCAGGTCGCACGTGTCTTGCGACTCCGTCGTTCGGAATGGCGACGTCCTGGAATCGCACGTGGTCGAAGACCTTGAAGACGCAGAAGACAAGGAGGCCGGCTCCGGGGAGTCACACGCCGCACTGCTGTTTTTGGATGGAGGTTTGGACCGGCATACTTTTGAATGACGCCCCTTCTTGCCGCAGGCGGAGCACAACACCGCTTTAGCTGGACATCGCTGCCGAGGGTGTTTCACCCCCCCACAGAAGTAACACCGCGGGCCACCTGGAGCTGCTGCCGTCGTCAGGTCCGAGGCTGGGAACGCAATCGCGCAGTTTTTCGGTCCCGCTGAATAAAGTGGAGTCTGCAACTGCCCCTGCCACACTGTCTCCACGTGGTCGTCGGGGTACATCTCCAAACTTTTGGAGGCCGTTTCTAGAGCGTCAGCTAACTCTATGGTTTTAGTGAGATCGAGGTTACCTTGCTCCAACAGCCGAAGGCGGATGTACGACGAGCCGATTCCCACCACGAACGCATCTCGAACTAGGTCGCTCATGTACTGGTCTGCCGACACTGACTTGCAGTTGCAGGCTCTGGCTAGCTGCTGAAGCTCGCACGCGTACTGTTCCGTCGTTTCGCCGGGCTGCCACCGTCGAGTGGCTAGAAGGTGTCGAGCATGGACCTCATTCGGCGATTTGCTGTATCGCTTCTTGAGAAGCTCGAGGGCCCCTTTGTAGTCGGTGGCCCCACGGATCGCTAGGTATACAGCGTCGCTTACCCTCGCGTGGAGGACCCGGAGTCTGTCGGCATAGTCGGTGACCGCTGTGGAGGCGTCGAGGTAATCTTGGAAACACTTCAACCAGTGGTCGAAAGTGTTCGATGCTCCCACCGCACGTGGGTCCAACGTAAGCCGTTCGGGTTTAAGCATTTGCTCCATGTTTTCTTTTGTCGTTTTTTTTCCAAAAAAAAAGAATTTACTTATTGGCAATAAAATTGATGCGCAATAAATCACACGGGAGGCAGGATGTACTCGGGAAATAAAGGCTTTTATTGCCAACAATAACAGAGCTACTATATACAGTATACGATCCCAGACTAAAGGGTCACCAGGCAGAGCAGTGACCTTTATACCTCTCCCAGGAGGCGGTGCCAACGGGGGTGTACCATAGGACTATATTAACAGGTAGAACAGCCCAACCCTAACCCCAACAGTAACATATCTACAGACTCATAGTACTGGCCAGACCATGGCTCAGCACTACCTGGTGGGAACAAACAATGGTTCACCACAGTGACCCAAGTCGGGAATCGAATCTGGGTCCCTGACGCTATGAGACAGCAGTGCTAACTACTGTGCCAATGCTGAGTTTGATCCATGGATCAGTGGAAAAAGAACAAGCATACTGGGACTAATGATCCCTTCCTGTTGAATGGCAGAGTAGGCTCAAGGGGTCGAATGGCCTAATGTTCCTATTTATATGGTCTATTTACAAAGTGCTTTGGGATGTCTGGAGATTGGGAACATTATAAACGCAGGATATTCCATTTCTCTTTTCAAATGGAACACATTCACATTTTTGAACACATTCAAAAGACACATTCACAGTTCCAAAATGTTTTGCTACTTTGAAACATTGGCCGGAATTTTATTTGCCCCGTGACCCAAATTTCTCCAAGATCATGCTCTTGCGTATAAATAAAATAGACATAAACAAAGTGTAAACAATTAGCACATTCACAACATACACACACTTACAGAAAAATCTTGAAATAAAATGCTTAACAGCACCAACAAAGACAAGCTGACGTTTAGTTCTGTGAATGCATTAGTGGATAATGCTCGCACCCAAAACCAAATATAACATAACATGCGAATGGAGGCCAGGAAACTTCCTCACTTTCACAATCTCAAACTGGAAACAAAACAGGATACTTCCCCCAACATACGTAAAAACAGAAAACGCTGGAAAAACTCAGCAGGTCTGACAGCATAGAGACAGAATAGAGCCAACATTTCATAGATTCATAGAATCCCTATAGTGCAGAGGAGGCCATTTGGCCACGACCACAATTGCACCCACGCCCTATTCCCGTAACCCCTCATATTTACCCTGCTAATCCCCCCTGATACTCGAGTCAATTTAGCATGGCCAATCAACCTCACCCGCACATGTTTAGACTGGGAAGAAATCAGAGCACCCGGAGGAAACAGACACGGGGAGAACGTGCAAACTCCACACAGACAGGGACCTGAGGTCGGAATGGAACCCGGGTCCCTGACGCTGTGAAATAGCAGAGCTAACACCGTGCCACCCCATCATTTCAAGTCTGGATGACTCTTCGTCATAGCTGGGCCAAGGGTCATCCAGACTCGAAACGTTGGCCCTATTCTCTCTGCACAGATGCTGTCAGACCTGCTGAGTTTTTCTGTTGGTGTTTCAGATTCCAGCATCCGCAGTATTTTGCCTTTTTCTCAGGATCCATTTCAAGAAATTGCTGTATTTTGCGTGTTAATCACCTACTAAACTCACAACAGAAAGTTAGAGTTGCTACTTAATAATAGAAGTACCTTTCATCGAGGAGATTTATATTCCAGCATTGGCCCTCATCAGGTACAACTCGGAAAAGGAATAAGTGAAAGTGTGACGTCTCACTCGGAGACAGTAAGTTGCTGTCAACCATCTCAAAATTAATACTTGTGATCTTGTTATTGTCTCTCCTTGGGTCTCTTAATCAAATCTTTCCTTCCTTTTTTTTCTTTTAACATACCAAAGTTAATTTTGATTTTTAGTGTCCCTCAGTTCATTCTAACTCACCCTGGTCAGAATTCTCCCACCTCGCCCGCGACTGGGATTCCCCAGTCCCACTGCGGCGAATGGACTTTTGGCTGAGCGCAAAATCCATCACTCCACTCATTTATTCATTCCGTACAATCTGATTGATCAGGGACATGGAGTGTTGGCCAAATCATTCCTCAAGATCCCAAGTGTCCCATTACCCTAATCAGCAACTTGCAACAGTTTACAGAGACACCCAATTGCTGGTTACGGAGGCACCCAATTGCTTGCTCTGTTTTCCCAGTTGCCCCATGTCAGGTCGAGGGTGGTGTCTCGTTTGGAGATCCCACTGACACAAACTCATCACATGACATGTCAATGAGCAATGGAAAGTCAGCAGACAACTCACTCCATTCATTTGCCCATCTCAGCAAAATCCAGCCACAGGGGATGACGCTCGATCCACTTCACGCCAAGAAGTTCGCAGACTGACGTGGCTGTTCCTTGTGCCAGAGGCTTGTGTTGTCAATCTTTGTAGTAAACAGTGCTTTCTGAAGTCTGATACAATCAATCAGAAAGGCAGAAGAAATGAAGTATTTTAAACAATCCAGTCAGCCAGTATCTGAGATCCAGTGAAGACAGTTCCAGTTTACACTGTTCAGAGGCAAAGCTTTTCATTGGCAGGGACAAGTCAGACTGACGTGGTGTCCATTGGAAGAGAGCTGGAATCATTTTGCTTCACATCTCGGTTGAGATTGGTACCATTCAGATGTTGATTTTCTGCGTCGTCCTAAAATGAAAGAAGTGTATTTGTTAATTACAATGATCAAATATTCACAAATACTGGAGAGATACACGAACATGGAGATAGAACAAAGAAAATTACAGCACAGGAACAGGCCCTTCGGCCCTCCAAGCCTGCACCGACCATACTGCCGACTAAACTAAAACCCCCTACCCTTCCGGGGACCATATCCCTCTATTCCCATCCTATTCATGTACTTGTCAAGATGCCCCTTAAAAGTCACTACCGTATCCGCTTCCATTACCTCCCCCGGCAACGAGTTCCAGGCACCCACCACTTTCTGCCTCGTACATCTCCTTTAAACCTTGCCCCTCGCACCTTAAAACTATGCCCCCTAGTAATTGACTCTTCCACCCTGGGAAAAAGCTTCTGACTATCCACTCTGTCCATGCCCCTCATAATCTTGTAGACTTCTATCAGGTCTCCCCTCAATCTCCGTCGCTCCAGTGAGAACAAACCAAGTTTCTCCAACCTCTCCTCATAGCTAATGCCCTCCATACCAGGCAACATCCTGTACCTCTCCATAGCCGCCACATCCTTCTGGTAGTGTAGCGACCAGAATTGAACACTATATTCCAAGTGCGGCCTAACTAAGGCTCTATAAAGCTGCAACATGACTTGCCAATTTTTAAACTCAATACCCCGGCCGATGAAGGCAAACATGCCGTATGCCTTCTTGACTACCTTCTCCGCCTGCATTGCCACTTTCAGTGACCTGTGTACCTGTACACCCAGATCCCTTTGCCTATCAATACTCTTGAAGGTTCTGCCATTTACTGTATATTTTCTATCTGTATTGGACTGTCCAAAATGCATTACCTCACATTTGTCCGGATTAAACTCCATCTGCCATCTCTCCGCTCAAGTCTCCAACTGATCTATATCCTGCTGTATCCTCTGATGGTCCTCATCACTATTCGCAAATCCACCAACCTTTGTGACGTCCGCAAATTTACTAATCAATCCAGTTACGTTTTCCTCCAAATCATTTATATATATTACAAACAGCAAAGGTCCCAGCACTGATCCCGAGGAACACCACTTGTCACAGCCCTCCATTCAGAAACGCACCCTTCCACTGCTACCCTCTGTCTTCTTTGACCAAGCAGTTTTGTATCCACCTTGCCAGCTCACCTCTGATCCCATGCGACTTCACCTTCTGCACCAGTCTGCCATGAGGGACCTTGTCAAAGACCTTACTGAAGTCATGTAGACAACATCCACTGCCCTACCCTCATCAATCATCTTCGTCACTTCCTCGAAAAACTCGATCAAGTTCATGAGACACGACCTCCCTTTCACAAAACCATGTTGCCCCTCGCTAATACGTCCACTTATTTCCAAGTGGGAATAAATCCTGTCTCGAAGAATCCTCTCCAATAATTTCCCTACCATTCATGTAAGGCTCACCGGCCTGTAATTACAGACAGACACACAGACAGAAAGAAAGAGAGAGACACACAGACAGAAAGAAAGAGAGAGACACACAGACAGAAAGAAAGAGAGAGACACACAGACAGAAAGAAAGAGAGAGACACACAGACAGAAAGAAAGAGAGAGACACACAGACAGAAAGAAAGAGAGAGACACACAGACAGAAAGAAAGAGAGAGACACACAGACAGAAAGAAAGAGAGAGACACACAGACAGAAAGAAAGAGAGAGACACACAGACAGAAAGAAAGAGAGAGACACACAGACAGAAAGAAAGAGAGAGACACACAGACAGAAAGAAAGAGAGAGACACACAGACAGAAAGAAAGAGAGAGACACACAGACAGAAAGAAAGAGAGAGACACACAGACAGAAAGAAAGAGAGAGACACACAGACAGAAAGAAAGAGAGAGACACACAGACAGAAAGAAAGAGAGAGACACACAGACAGAAAGAAAGAGAGAGACACACAGACAGAAAGAAAGAGAGAGACACACAGACAGAAAGAAAGAGAGAGACACACAGACAGAAAGAAAGAGAGAGACACACAGACAGAAAGAAAGAGAGAGACACACAGACAGAAAGAAAGAGAGAGACACACAGACAGAAAGAAAGAGAGAGACACACAGACAGAAAGAAAGAGAGAGACACACAGACAGAAAGAAAGAGAGAGACACACAGACAGAAAGAAAGAGAGAGACACACAGACAGAAAGAAAGAGAGAGACACACAGACAGAAAGAAAGAGAGAGACACACAGACAGAAAGAAAGAGAGAGACACACAGACAGAAAGAAAGAGAGAGACACACAGACAGAAAGAAAGAGAGAGACACACAGACAGAAAGAAAGAGAGAGACACACAGACAGAAAGAAAGAGAGAGACACACAGACAGAAAGAAAGAGAGAGACACACAGACAGAAAGAAAGAGAGACAGTGAGAGAGAGAGAGAGATAGAGACAGAGAGAATAAAACAAATGGTGGAAACGGAGATTTGCAAAATGAAAACAATCTGCCAGATCAGATGCAAATTGTGAGGAAACCTCAGAATCACCTCAGAAAACCTCAGGAAATGTGCATAAATTAAATGGCTAACAGGCACACACGTGTGGCGCACACACACACACACTCCGGAACAATAACAGATATCATCCACTGAATGATATCCTCAAATAAGGTCATACACCCTTGAAAATTAGAGTCCAAAATTACTCCTGGTCCAGAGAATGAGTCACAATATAATCACCAGATTCCCTCTGGTGTGAGTGTGTGGGAGTGAGGGTGAAAGAGAGTGAGAGAGTGAGAGTGTCAGTGACATTATAAACAGAGCGGGAAGATTCCCTCTGGTCTGTGTGTGTCTGTGTGTGTCAGTGACATTGTAAACACAGCGGGAAGATTCCCTCTGGTCTTTCTCTGTCTGTTTCAATGCTATTTATTAACCCTTTTTAAACCAGCCAAATTCAGATTTTAATGAAAGGGAATTAACATTGATATTAATACTGAAATACCTGCTGTTCGTCCTGACCTCTGGTACCATCGTTTTTATCTTCTTTCACATCTATAGTGAATAAAATGATGTTTTATAAAGTCCAGTAACTTGAAACAGAATCTTGTCAGATGACGTCTCTTCACTGCCTTTCAAAGTTACAAAATCTTTCTTTGCCTGAGTATTTTGTTCCATTTCAGTGTGCTAGGATATTGTGCACATGCTATTTCACTTGGGGAGCCCTGATTCAGAATTGAGTCCCTGTGAATCGCAGTGTGAGGGTAGACTTTCTCCAGGACAGCCTCTGTGACCAGCGATGTGATAGGCGAGTAGTTCTGCTGTTCTGGCTCCAGTACACATTGGTTTACCAAGCCCAGGAATTTGTGCTAGTGCAACCTCATATCCCACATTTCACACACACACTGTCCACACTTTTCCAAACATTTAGAACACGCAAGGGCACTGATGCGCGACAATCAAGCACATGGAACAAGGCTTCAGCTATTGAAGGCTTTTATTAGCAAACAATGGAACTAACTAACACGAGTACACCAGTTCAGACTGGAGGGGTCCTGCCGGAGCAGAGGGTCTTATACCTCTCCTCCGGAGGCGGGGCCCCACCGGGATGTGCCATAATAACATTTACAACAGGTAAACACCCTAACCCAACAACATTATACAACCCCCACAGTGACAACACCCTAACCCAACAGTAACATAAGAACAACCCCCAGTGGTAACCAATGATGGTTCACCACAGGCACGTTTCCTAATTTCTAACTGTTCCCAGTCCATGAGGCTAACCCCAGTTACTGGTTACCATCCCGCTATAGAGAGACAGCTAAATATTCCATTTTGTGCGTCTAGATTAGCACGCAAGAGGCTACAAATAGTAAATGTCCTTCAGTTCATTTGATCGCATTCTCCCAGAATCTTCCTACTTCCCCAGCATTCCTCCAGATCCCAGTGTCCCAAGTCTGGCCCATCCACCCCGCCCTGATAATGATTGCCATTGTTGTTATTTTTAACCACGGGATCTCCACAGTGCAGAATAAGGCCATTCAGCCCATCAAGTTTACACTGACTCTCCAAAAGAACATCTTACCCAGGTCCATCCCTCCATCCTATCCCCATAACCCCACACATTTAGCATGGCTAACACTCGTAACCTTCACATCTCTGGACATTAAGGGGCAATTTGGCATGGCCAACCCACCTAACCTGAACATCTTGGGCCACCACAGGGCAATTTAGCATGGCCAATCCACCTAACCTGCACATCTTTGAACACCAAGGGGCAACTTAGCATGGCTAACCCACCCAATCTGCACATCTTTGGACTGCGGGAGGAACCTGGAGCACCCAAAGGAAACCCACGTAGACATGGGGAGAACGCGCAAACTCCACACAGTCACCCAAGGCCGGAAATGAAACCAGGTTCCTGGCGCTATGAGGCAGCAGCACTCACCACTGTGCCACCGTGCCATCCCAAGTATCCAGAGATGTGCCATGCTAAATTGCCTTCTAGTGACAAAAGATGCGTAGTTTAGGTGGATTGGCCATGATCAATGCATGGGGATCCGGGGAGGGAGAGTGGGCCTGATTAGTGTGCTTTTTCGGAGGGTAGGTGCAGACTTGATGGGCCGAATGGCTTCCTTCTGCACTGTAAGGATTCTATGCATTCTATGTTCACTAGCACGTGGCAAGGGCAATAATCCTGAGATTATTGCTTTTAATCCTGCTTTATAATTTCCTTGCAAAACTCTGAAATCTGCTTTCAGAACCTCATGCGTGTTCATACTGTGAAGGAACAGAATGCATCACTTTGTTTCTTTACCACAGAAAGTTGCTGAGGCCAAAACGTGTGATTTCAAGAAGAAATTAGATATAACTCTTGAGGCTAAAGGTATCAAGGTATATAGGGGGAAGGTGGGATCAGAATATTGAATTTGATGATCAGCCTTGATCATAATGAATGGCGGGGCAGGCTCCAAGGGCTGAATGGCCTCCTCCTGCTTCTAGTTTCTATGCTTCTATACTCATGAGATTTCTTTGTAACTGTTCCATTCCAAAACAATTTTTTTTCCTATTCGTTTGTGGGACATGGCCGTCGCTGGCTGGGCCAACATTTATTGCCCATCCCAAGTTGCCCGAGAGCAGTCGAGAGTCAACCACACTGCTGTGGATCTGGAGTCACAGACCGGGTAAAGATGGCAGATTTCATTCCCTAAAGGACATTAGTGAGCCAGTTGGCTTTTTCCGACAATCGACAATGGTTTTATGGTCATCAGTAGATTCTTAATTCCAGATTTATTCTGTTGAATTTTTAAATTCCAGCACCTGCCATGGCGGGTTTCGAACGCGGGTCCCCAGAACATTTGAGCCGAGTTTCTGGATGAATAGTCGAACGACTAGGCCATCCCCTCTCCAATTAAAGTGATGGTGAGAATCGCTGGTGAAAAATTATAACTCAATTCCTTATAAAGGAATGTGCGGGTTAGGTAGCTTGGCCATGCTAAATTGCCCCTTATTGTCAGTAGGACTAGATAAGCTAAATCATGGGGTTATGGTGATAGGGCCTGGGTGGGATTGTGGTCGGTGCAGACTCAATGGGCCGAATGGTCTCCTTCTGCACTGTCGAGATTCTATGATTTGATACTTACAGCACCATATTGCAAAGAAGACTGAGAAGATTATCACAAAGAGCAGCATGAGTGGGGCCAGTATACTCCAGGTCATAATGACAACTTGGCAACCTCGATCTGAAAATATACAACAGTGAATACATTGAGCTAATTCACGCTGAGTATCTCCCCATCCAGAACACAGCAACAACGATCGATTGAATTTATACAGGCACTTTTCACAGAACAAAATACTGCAAGGTGCAAAACCAGGACGTTAAAAATAATTTGACACTGAGCTGCAGAAGGAAATTGTTAAATAGATACAAAAGAACGCTGGAAATACTCAGCTGGTCAGGCAGCATCTGCAGAGAGAAGCAGCTCAGAATTACATTCACTGGAGTTTAGAAGAGAGAGAAAGGATCTCATAGAAGCTTATAAAATTCTGACAGGGTAGATTCAGAAAGAATGTTCTCATTGGTGGGGGAGTTCAGAACTCGGGGTCATTGTTTAAAGATAAGAGGTGAGGAGAAATTTCTTCACCCAGAGGGTGGTGAATGTGTGGAATTCGCTACCACAGGAAGTAGTTGAGGCCAAAACAGTGTGATTTCAAGAAGAAATTAGATATAGCTCTTGGGGATAAAGGAATCAAGGGATATGGGAGGAAGGCGGAATCAGGATATTGAATTTGATGATCAGCCATGATCAGAATGAATGGCGGAGCAGGCTCGAAGGGCCAAATTGCTTCTTGGAAGTACAGCAGAGAGGGAGAGATTCGCGAGAGGAGTGCTGCGGGTAAGCGCTTTTATTTTTTAACTTACTTTTTCGCTGGTTTTTTTTTAAAAATATCTAAACCCGGAAGTGGTTGCGCAGGGAGGTCTGGGAGAGAGAGATTTTTTTTTCCCCAATAAATTGGAACAGAGAGGAATCCCGATACTCTACACTTGTAGAGTATCCCACCCTCCCTCCTCCTCTAACCTAAAAAAAAGACCCAGTGAGAGCAGGGCTTTGGAGAAAACAGGAGGAGGAAAGGTAAGTTTAAAATTTTCATTCACTTTTTTTTCCCCGTGTGTTTAAAAGGGCAATTATGAGTGTGAGGCCAGCATGTTGTTCCCAATGTAGGATGTGGGAGGTCCTGGAGGCTCCTAGCCTCCCGGACGACCATATCTGTGCTGGGTGTGTTGAGCTGCGGTTCCTAAGGGACCATGTGAGGGAACTGGAATTGCAGCTCGAGGACCTTCGCCGGGTTAGGGATAGTGAGGAGGTCATTGACAGGAGCTATCGGCAGGTGGTCACACCGGGACCACGGGAGGAGGGTAACTGGGTAACAGTGAGGAAGGAGAAAGCTCGGTTGATGGTGAGCACCCCGGTGGATGTGCCCCTTAATAATAAGTACTCCTGTCTGAGTACTACTGGGGAGGACAGCCCACCTGGGGGAAGCAGCGGTGGCAGTGTCTCTGGAGCTGAGCCTGACCCAGTAGTGCAAAAGGGTAAGGAAAGGAGGGTAGTGCTAATTGGGGACTCTACGGTGAGGGGGTCAGATAGGCATTTTTGCAGACACAGACGGGACTCTCGGATGGTGGTTTGCCTCCCTGGTGCAGGGGTCCGGGATGTCTCTGGTCGAGTCCCAGAAATCCTGAAGGGGGAGGGAGAGGAGCCGAAGTTCGTGATGCATATAGGTACTGCTGACATAGGTAGGAAGAGGGAAGGGGTCATGAAAAGAGAATATAGGGAGTTAGGTAGACAGCTGAGAAAGAGGAATGCAAAAGTAGTAATCTCGGGATTGCTGCCTGTGCCGCGGGAGAGTGAGAACAGGAATCGGTGGAGAATGAATGCGTGGCTGAGGGACTGGAGCAAGGGACAAGGATTTGGGTACTTGGATCATTGGGACCTCTTTAGGGGCAGGTGTGACCTGTTTAAAAAAGACGGGTGGCACTTGAATCCCAGGGGGACCAATATCCTGGCGGGAAGGTTGGCTAAGGCTACTGGAGAGACTTTAAACTAGAAAGGTTGGGGGGAGGGAATCGAAATGAGGGGACTGAGAGCGAGGAGGTTAGCTCGCAAATAGATAAGGAATGTAGACAGGGTAAGAGGGAGTTTAGACGAGTGATGGAGAAGGGAAGTGCTCAGGCTGAAGGTCTGAGATGTGTCTATTTTAATGCCAGGAGTGTAGTGAATAAAGTGGATGAGCTTAGAGCGTGGATTGCTGCTTCAAATTGTGATGTGGTGGCCATTACGGAGACTTGGATGTCTCAGGGACAGGACTGGGTGCTTCAGGTGCCGGGTTTTAGATGTTTCAGGAAGGACAGGGAGGGAGGCAAGAGAGGGGGGGGGGGGGGGGGGGGAGTGGCACTGTTGATCAGGGATAGTGTCACGGCTGTAGAGAAGGTGGACGCCGTGGAGGGATTGACTACGGAGTCTCTGTGGGTGGAGGTTAGGAACAGGAAGGGGTCGGTAACTTTGCTGGGTGTTTTCTATAGGCCGCCCAATAGTAACAGAGATGTTGAGGAGCAGATGGGGAAACCGATCCTGGAGAGATGTAGGAATAACAGAGTTGTCGTGATGGGAGATTTTAATTTCCCAAACATAGATTGGAATATCCCTAGGGCTAGGGGTTTGGATGGAGAGGAGTTTGTTAGGTGTGTCCAGGAGAGTTTCCTGACACAGTATGTGGATAAGCCTACTAGAGGAGAGGCTGTACTTGATCTGGTGCTGGCTAATGAACCTGGACAGGTGGAGGATCTCTCGGTGGGTGAGCATCTTGGGGATAGCGATCATAATTCTATCTCCTTCACGATAGCATTGGAAAGAGATAGGATCAGGCAGGCTAGCAACGTGTTTCTCTGGAGTAAAGGGAAATACAGTGTCATCAGGGAGGAAATTAGACGGGTAAATTGGAAGGAGGCATTCTTGGGGAAAAGTACCGAAGGAAAGTGGAGGATTTTCAAGGAATGTTTGTCTGGAGCTCTGCATGACAACGTTCCGATGAGACAGGGGGGTGTTGGTAGGGTACGGGAACCGTGGTGCACGAAGGTTGTGATGAACCTGGTGAATAAGAAAAGAGAGGCGTACAGAAGGTTCAGAGAGCTAGGAGGTGTTAAGGATTTAGAGGAGTATACGGGATGTAGGAAGGAGCTTAAGAAGGAAATTAGGAGAGCGAGAAGGGGTCATGAGAAGACCTTGGCGGGTAAGATTAAGGAGAATCCCAAGGCTTTCTACAAATATGTCAAGAGTAAAAGGATGAGATGTGAAGGCATAGGACCCTTAAAAGGTGAAGGGGGAAAAGTTTGTGCGGAACCGTTAGAAATGGCGGAGCTGCTTAATGAATACTTTACCTCGGTATTCACGGTGGAAAGGGATCTGGGTGGTTGTACTGCTGGTTTGCGGTGGACAGAAAGAAAGAGGATGTGTTGGAACTATTGAATGGCATCAAGGTTGGTAAGTCGCCGGGACCGGATGGGATGTACCCCAGGTTACTGTGGGAGGCGAGGGAGGAGATTGCGGAGCCTTTGGCGATGATCTTTGCATCGTCGATGGAGACGGGAGAGGTTCCGGAGGATTGGAGGATTGCAGATGTGGTCCCTATATTCAAGAAAGGGAACAGGGACAGCCCGGGAAATTACCGACCGGTGAGTCTAACCTCAGTGGTTGGTAAGTTGATGGAGAGGATCCTGAGAGACAGGATTTATGAACATCTAGAGAAGTTTAGTATGATCAAAAGTAGTCAGCACGGCTTTGTCAAGGGCAGGTCGTGCCTTACGAGCCTGGTTGAGTTCTTTGAAAATGTGACCAAACACATTGACGAAGGAAGAGCGGTGGATGTGGTCTATATGGACTTCAGCAAGGCGTTCGATAAGGTCCCCCATGCAAGACTTCTTGAGAAAGAGAGAGGGCATGGGATCCGAGGGGCTGTTGCCTTGTGGATCCAGAACTGGCTTGCCTGCAGAAGGCAGAGAGTGGCTGTGGAGGGGTCTTTCTCTGCATGGAGGTCAGTGACCAGTGGAGTGCCCCAGGGATCTGTTCTGGGACCCTTGCTGTTTGTCATTTTCATAAATGACCTGGATGAGGAAGTGGAGGGATGGGTTGGTAAGTTTGCTGACGACACCAAGGTAGGTGGTGTTGTGGATAGTTTGGAGGGATGTCAGAAGTTGCAGCGAGACATAGATAGAATGCAAGACTGGGCGGAGAAGTGGCAGATGGACTTCAACCCGGATAAGTGTGTGGTGATCCATTTTGGCAGATCCAATGGGATGAAGCAGCAGTATAATATGAAGGGTACCATTCTTAGCAGTGTAGAGGATCAGAAGGACCTTGGGGTCCGGGTCCATAGGACTCTTAAATCGGCCTCGCAGGTGGAGGATGCGGTCAAGAAGGCGTACGGCGTACTAGCCTTCATTAATCGAGGGATTGAGTTTAGGAGTCGGGAGATAATGCTGCAGCTTTATAGGACCCTGGTTAGACCCCACTTGGAGTACTGCGCGCAGTTCTGGTCACCTCATTACAGGAAAGATGTTGAAGCCATTGAAAGGGTGCAGAGGAGATTTACAAGGATGTTGCCTGGATTGGGGGGCATGCCTTATGAGGATAGGTTGAGGGAGCTTGGTCTCTTCTCCCTGGAGAGACGAAGGATGAGAGGTGACCTGATAGAGGTTTACAAGATGTTGAGAGGTCTGGATAGGGTAGACTCTCAGAGGCTATTTCCAAGGGCTGAAATGGTTGCTACGAGAGGACACAGGTTTAAGGTGCTGGGGGGGTAGGTACAGAGGAGATGTCAGGGGTAAGTTTTTCACTCAGAGGGTGGTGGGTGAGTGGAATCGGCTGACGTCGGTGGTGGTGGAGGCAAACTCGTTGGGGTCTTTTAAGAGACTTCTGGATGAGTACATGGGATTGAGGGCTATAGATAGGCCTAGAGGTAGGGATATGATCAGCGCAACTTGTGGGCCGAAGGGCCTGTTTGTGCTGTGGCTTTCTATGTTCTATGTTCAAATGGCCTACTCCTGCTTCTAGTTTCGATGTTTCTATGTTTACTGTTTCAGCTCGGGATGACTTTTTGTCAGTTCTGATGATGTGTGGGTGAGGGGTAGGGATGAGATTGAAGTCAATTAGAGGTTCCTGGCTACTGACCTCTGAGATTTACTCAAAGAACAAAGAACAGTACAGCACAAGAACAGATCCTTCGGCCCTCCAAGCCTGCGTCGATCATCATGTCTGCCTAAACTAAAACCGTATGCATTTAGAGTCCATATCCTTCCATTCCCATCCTATTCATATATTCGTCTAGTTGCCCCTTAAAGTCCACTATCGAAACCTGCTCCCATCACCACCCTGGGCAGCGCGCTCCAAACATTCACCACCCTCTGTGTAAAAAAACCTGCCTCGCACATCTCCTCTAAACTTTTCCCCACACACCTTAAACCCATGTCCTCTAGTACTTGACTTTTCTACCCTAGGAAAGAGCACCTGACTATCCATTCTGTCCATGCCACGCATATTCTTGTAAACCTCTATCAGGTCGCCCCTCAACTTCTATCATTCCAGTGAGAACAAACCGAGTTTATCCAAGCTCTCCTCATAGCTAATACCCTCCAGACCAGGCAACATCCTGGTAAACCTCTTCTCTACCCTCTACAAAGCATCCACATCCTTCTGGTAGTGTGGCAACCAGAATTGTATACAATATTCCAAATGAGGCCTAACTAAGGTTCTGTACAGCTGCAGCATGACCTGTGAATTTTTATATTCAATGTCCGGACCAATGAAGGCAAGCATGCCGTATGCCTTCTTGACTGCCTTACCCACCTGCGTTGCCAATTCGGTGGACATGTACGCCCAGATCTCTCCATCAATACTCCTAAGGGTTCTACCATTTACTGTATAATTCCTACATGCATTGCACCTTCCAAAATGCATTATCTCACACATTGTCTGGATTAAACTCCATCTGCCATTTCTCTGCCCAAGTCTCCAACCGGTCTATATCTTGCTGTATCCTCTGACAATCCTCTTCACTATCCATAACTGCACCAATTCATTCAACTCAAAGCTGGGGCATTTCTATTTTACATAGAAGGGTGGCACAGTGGTTAGCACTGTTACCTCAACGCCAGGGACCAGGGTTCAATTCCAGCCTCGGGTCACTGTCTGTGCGGAGTTTGCACATTCTCCCAGTGTCTGCGTGGGTTTCCTCCGGGTGCTCCGGTTTCTTCCCACAGTGCAAAGATGTGCAGGCTAGGATGATTGGCCGTGCTAAATTGCCCGTTAGTGTCAGTGGGGTGAATACGTGGGTTATGGGAATTGGGCCTGGGTGGGATTGCTGTTGGTGCAGGCTCGATGGGCCGAATGGCTTCTTTCTGCACTGTAGGGATTCTAAGATTCTATATGGTTCAGCCTCTCATGGTAGGAACGGACTGGGAACATTCTGCTAAGAAGTGATTTCAGTTGGTTGAAGTGCTATGAAGGGTAATGAAGGTAAACTCACCAATTTGTAGAATTTCCTCCACTAGGATAACGATTGAGACCGCAATCACAATGAAGGAACTCATGATGCAACTGACATCAAGAGAAGCTCGAAAACCTGTCAAACGCAGACAACGTGAGGATTTAGATTATGTAGTTTCATTTCTAGGATTGGAAATTTTAGATAATAAAAAGGAACTGTTCCTTACCTTTGCTTCCTCGGAATTTTTTAATACAACCCAAGTTCCATTGGGCGATGGTCGCAAAGAGAACAAAAGCGAACAGGATGAATACAAAGCATAAAGCAACCACAGAGATGGAGGAAGCACCTGTAGCAATGATTCAATGGAGTGATTATTAACCTACACATTCATATGGGAAGATTAAACTAACAGTATGTATTAATGAGTGCAGCTAAGAGTGTGCCAGGAGCCGCTCCAGACATGTGCAAAACTGAGATGCCAACCTGGTATGACGACGCTATCCCTTTAAGAAAAACGTTTGAGCTATTTTCTTGTGCAATATCTGTTGTAGCAGTTTTATGCACTCGAAGCCTGTCTACCAAATTGTTGTATTGTTGTTGCAGCAGCCTCATCGTTTCTAATGGCTAGACTGTTGGTTTTAATCTGAACTAATGCTGTTCTGCTGTTTCCCTCTGGGAGTTTGCAGAGTGGGGCTTCATTGGGAAGATAGGCGGGTATGACCATGTGTCAGGGAAGCTGGGCTTTTTCCACAGAATATTCAAGCTGAGATGCTGCTTTTGAGAGAAGTGTCTCTTTAACCCCTCTCTGAAGTTGGAGACTGGCAGCTTCCAGAGATTAAGTTTACCTCTGTGATTTTGCTGTTTTAAGGATGTATCCTTCTGAAAATTACTGCTTGGACTTGGGTCTAGAAGCGATAAAAGCTGAAAATCCAGCATCACGTGAGCGTACTTGTTATGTGCTAATTCTGAAGAAGGCTGTGTGTCTATGGAGTATCACTTTAAATTGGAACAACAGAGATAACTAGCTGTTAAGAAATACACTGTCATGTTTAAGTCTTGTAATTTGGAAAAGTTAGGCTAATTCTTTTTGTTATATTCTAACTGTGTTTTTAAATAAACTTTGTTTGATAAAAGCTTCCAAGTGGGTCACTTGAATCATACCTTGAGTGAAATACCTTCTGCTCAGCAATGCCAAAACAAATGTAAAACTGTAAGGCCAACTTCATAAAACACCTTGGAGTTTCTGGGAGGGGCCTTGAAGCTTTTGATTTGATTTATTATTGTCACATGTATTAGTATAGAGTGAAAAGTATTGTCTCTTGTGCGCTATACGGACAAAGCATACCCCTTAGAGAAGGACACGAGAGGCTGCAGAATGTAATGTTAAAGTCACAGTTAGGGTGTCGAGAAAGATCAACTTCATTCGAGGTAGATCCATTCAAAAGTCTGACAGTAGCAAGGAAGAAGCTGTTCTTGAGTTCATTGGTACGTGACCTCAGACTTTTGTATCTTTTTCTCGACGGAAGAAGACTGAAGAAGAGAATGTCCGGGGTCCTTAATTATGCTGGCTGCTTTGCCGAGGCAGCGGGAAGTGTAGACAGAGTCAATGGATGGGAGGCTGGTTTGTGTGATGGATTGGGCTACATTCACGACCTTTTGTAGCTTCTTGCAGTCTTGGGCAGAGCAGGAGCCCATACCAAGCTGTGATACAGCCGGAAAGAATGCTTTCTATGGTACATCTGTAAGAGTTGGAGAGAGTCGTAGCTGACATGCCAAATTTCCTTCGTCTTCTGAGAAGTTACAATGCAGGAACCAGCATGCAGACGACAGAGCAAAGCGATCCCAAAACCAACGCATCAGATCAAAGCTCTGCAGTTCTGCCGCATCCAGACATGAATGAACAATCAAATGGTGGGAGGAGGAGGCTCCACGGACATCCGGACACTCAGCAATGATGGAGCCCGGCACATCCGGGTAATAGATGAAACTGAAAGCATTCACAATCCCTCTTCAGCCAATGTGGAGTGGATGATCCATCCCAACCTCCTCCTGAGTTCCCCATTGTCACACACATCAATCTTCAGTCAATTTAATGCACTCCAAAATGGGTGAAGATGCTGACAGGGCAAAGTCTTTCGGTCCTGAAGACATTTCTGCAGTGGTACTGAAAACATGCGCACCAGAACTAACCATGCCCCAAGTCAATAAGTTCCAGTACAGCTACCACACTGGCTTTTACACTTGAATGTCCAGACCATAGAAAACAGGACAAACATAATCCAGCCATCACTGCTCTATCAGAGAATCATAGAAGCTCTGCAGTGCAGTAGAGGCCATTCGGCCCATCGCGTCTGTGCCAACTCTGACAAGAGTATCTTAACCAGGCCCTCTCCCCTGCCATATCCCTGCAACGTCACACATTTACTATAGCTAATCCCCTCATCTTGGGACACTAAGGGGCAATTTAGCATAGGCAATCCACCTAACCTGCGCATCTTTAGACTGCGAGAGGAAACCGGAGGAAACCCATGCAGACACCGAGAGAACTGGCAGACTCTGCACAGACAGTCACCTAAGGCTAGAATCGAACCCGGTTCCCTGGTGCTGCGAGGCAGCAGTGCTAAAAACTGTCACCGTACCGCCCATCGGTCAACTGTCAATGTTCAGCAAAGTGATGGAAGGTGTCACTGGCAGTGCTATCAAGCAGCACCTGTCAGCAATAACTTGCTCACCAATTCTCAGTTTGAGTTTTGTGGTGGCATACAAAGAACAAAGAAAATTACAGCACAGGAACAGGCCCTTCGGCCCTCCAAGCCTGCACTAACCATGCTGCCCGACTTAACTAAAACCCCCTACCTTCCGGGGAATATATCCCTCTATTCATGTACTTTTCAAGACGCCCCTTAAAAGTCACTACCATATCCACTTCCACTACCTCCCCCGGCAACGGGTTCCAGGCACCCACTACTCTGTAAAAAATCTGCCTCGTACGTCTCCTTTAAACCTTGCCCCTCACACCTTAAACTGTGCCCCCTAGTAATTGACTCTTCCACCCTGGGAAAAAGCTTCTGACTATCCACTCTGTCCATGCCTCTCAATCTTGTAGACTTCTATCAGGTCTCCCCTCAACCTTTGTCGCTCAAGTGAGAACAAACCAAGTTTCTCCAACCTCTCCTCATAGCTAATGCCCTCCATACCAGGCAACATCCTGGTAAATCTTTTCTGTACCCTCTCCAAAGCCTCCACATCCTCCTGGTAGTGTGGCTACCAGAACTGAACACTATATTCCAAGTGCGGCCTAACTAAGGTTCTATAAAGCTGCAACATGACTTGCCAATTTTTAAACTCAATACCCCGGCCGATGAAGGCAAGCATGCCATATGCCTTCTTGACTACCTTCTCCACCTGCATTGCCATTTTCAGTGACCTGTGTACATGCACACACAGATCCCTTTGCCTATCAATACTCCGAAGGGTTCTGCCATTTACTGTATATTTCTGATCGGTATTTGACCTTCCAAAATGCATTACCTCATTTGTCTGGATTAAACTCCATCTGCCATCTCTCCACCCAAGTCTCCAACTGATCCATATCCTGCTGTATCCTCTGATGGTCCTCATTGCTATCCGCAAATCCACCAACCTTTGTGTCATCCGCAAACTTACTAATCAATCCAGTTACATTTTCCTCCAAATCATTTATATATATTACAAACAGCAAAGGTCCCATCACTGATCCCTGAGGAACACCACTTGTCACAGCCCTCCATTCAGAAACACACCCTTCCACTGCTACCCTCTGTCTTCTTTGACCGAGCCAGTTTTGTATCCACCTTGCTAGCTCACCTCTGATCCCATGCGACTTCACCTTCTGCACCAGTCTGCCATGAGGGACCTTGTCAAAGGCCTTACTGAAGTCCATGTAGACAGCATCCACTGCCCTACCCTCATCAATCATCTTCATAGTGGTATTGTCGCTGGACTAGCAATCCAGAAACCCAGGGTAATACTCTGGGACTGGGGTTCGAATCCCACTACAACAGATGGTGAAATTTGAATTCAATTAAATATCTGGGGCTAAAAGTCTACTGATGACCATGAAACCAGTGTCAAACTCATCTGGTTCACTGATGTCTTTGAGGGAAGGAAATCTGCTGTCCTCCGGTACCTGTTCAGATGCACTGAGGGAAAATTTAGCATTTGATTTTTGATTTGATTCGACTCAAGGAAAGCTCCTTCCCTGCTGCCATCAGACATTTGAATTGCATCAAGTTGATCTTTCTCTACACCTTAGCTATGACTGTAATGCTACATTATTCACTCTCTTGTTTCCTTCTCTATGAACGGTATGGTTTGTCTGTCTCACTCACAAGAAACAATACTTTTCACTCTATACTAATACATGTGACAATAATAAATCAAATCAAATCAAGGACAATGTACCTAACCAGCATGTCTTTCGGACTGTGGGAGGAAACCGGAGCACCCGGAGGAAACCCATGCAGACACTGGGAGAATGTGCAGACTCTGCACAGACAGTGACCCAAGCTGGGAACTGAACACGGGTCCCTGGCGCGGTGAGGCAACAGTGCTGACCCGTTGTGCCACCGTGGATTCTAGATCGGTGACTGATATGAAGACCAAGATCTTCCTTGCCATTAGACCCAAGAAAATCCAGCAGGTTTACTACAACTGACAGTTGTGTGTGGCCCAGGACCACATGGTCCGTGTGGTATAAAGCAGCTTACTACATATTGACAAGGCTACTGATTCACTTCCAATTATGCTACAGAATACTGGCTCGCCTCGCCTTCCCTGGTTACTTTCACATAAATAAAGAATATTTGATGTACACATACCTTTAATCACAATCCAGGAAGCGAGGGAAATGATGGTGGCAGCAAGAGACAGAATGTTACTATTCAAGAGGATCCAGAAGAAAGGTTTGTCATACTTCTTACGCGCTACAGGGAACGGAGCAATAATTTACACAAAGAACAGATAAAAGCAAAATACTGCAGATGCTGGAATCTGAAACAAAATCAGAAAATGCTGGAAAATCTCGGCAGGTCTGACAGCATCTGTGGGGAGAGAATAGAGCCAACGTTTCGAGTCTGGATGACCCTTCATCAGAGCAAAGGAAATCAGAAAAGATTTATACTGCGAGGGTGGGATGAGGTGTGAATTCACACATTCTGATCTCTTAATGGGCACTTTTAGCACCTCTCGCAGCCGACTTTATCCTCATTTACATTCCCTTTGACCTTCTACAGCTCCCCCCACTCCCCCCCCCGCCCCCCCCAACCACACTCATACTGTAAATATTTTCTGATCGTCAGAGCTGAGGGCAAAGACTAAGGGTGATCCAGACACGAAACTTTGGTTCTATTCTCTCTCTACAAAGAAAAATACAGCACAGGAACAGGCCCATCTGCCCTCAAAGCCCGTGCCGATCATGATGCCCTAGCTAAACTTAAAAAAAACCTACACTTACTCGGTCCGTATCCCTCTAGTCCTTATTCACGTACCCATCCAGATGCCTCTTAAATGCGCCTGCTTCCACCACCTCCTCTGGCAGCGCCTTGGAGGCAGCCACCACCCTCCTGATGAAAAGCTTCCCCAATAAAAACTTAATGCTGTTTGACATCCATTGTAACATACTTTACAAAGGATAAGACAATGAATTACACGTACATTATCTTTCTCTTAATTCATTCGTGGGACATGGGCGTCACTGGCTGGCCAGCATTTATTGCCCATCTCTAGTCGCCCTTGGAAGGCAGTGGAGAGTCAACCACATTGCTGTGGCTCTGGAGTCACATGTAGGCCAGACCAGGAGAGGACGGCAGATTTCCTTCCCTAAAGGACATTAGTGAACCAGATGGGTTTTCCAACAATTGGCCATGGTTTCATGGTCATCAGTAGATTCTTAATTCTAGATATATTTTATTGAATTCAAATTCCACTATCAGCCATGGCGGGATTCGAACCCAGGTCCCCAGAATGTTAGCTGAATTTCTGGATTAACGGACAGAGTGTAACTGGTAGCAGAGATGCTCTCTGGGTTGGACAGGCTGCAGGCCTGACTGGTGTCACAGTCATGGGGCAAACTCATCAATAGATCGAACATTAACGCACGTGGAGTGAAGGAGCTATTGAGCTCTCTGGAAACCCCAGAAATTGCTGCACTTAACATCCACGCTGGGCTCGACCACCAGTCAGAGAGCGTCCTTATCACAGCGAGGAATTTCCGGCAGCTTCTTTGGGATTGAATCCCAGTCAGGCATGTACATCAGGGTTCCCAGTGTCTTCAGAAAAAGGATCCTGCCTCTAGGGACCTGGAAGCCGTCCAGAGACCGGCAGCTCTTCACTCCTCGCATCAGCACAGGGAGCAGTGGCCACTGCTGGAACTCCCAGGAAGGGTTGGGATGACGGACAGCGATCGAGGCCCCGAAGGTGAGGCAAGATAAGTCAGGCAGGGCCCAGTGAGGAAGGGTGTGTGCTGAAGGTGGAGGGGGAAGGCAAGGTTAGGGGCTAAAGGTAGGGAACAGGTTTCAGCAGCCCCGCCGAGCCCAAGGCAGGCTGTCAGGACATTTCTGCCCAAGTGTCACCATCAGTTAAACACCAATGGCAGCAGGTTGATGCCCTTAAATGAAGATAACGGATCTAAGGGCAACATTCCCATTCCCACACTTAACTGATGGGAGTTGGGACGGTGACAGGTTTCCTTTCATAGAATCCCTACGGCACAGAAGTAGGCCATTCGGCCCATCGAGTCTGCACAGACCACAATCCCACCCATTCCCCATTCCCGTAACCCCACATATTTACTCTGCTAATCCCCTTGACACAAAGGTAAATTTAGCACGGTCAATCCACCTAACCCGCACATCTTTGGACTGTGGGAGGAAACTGGAGCACCCGGAGGAAACCCACGCAGACACGGGGAGAATATGCAGACTCCACACAGACAGTGATCCGAGGCTGGCATTGAACCTGGGTCCCTGGCGCTGTGAGACAGCAGTGCTAACCACTGTGCTACCGTGCCGCCCATATCTTTGAGTAAGATACCCTCAAACCCTAACTTGCTCCAAGGAAGAGACAGTAAATTCTACCAAGTGTCAGTGTGTTGAAATTTCTGGTAGCAATACCACAGCTGGTTTTATTGAGCACTACCACAGGACCACTTGTCCACAGACTCTCCATATCAGGAAATGCTGCCTTACCGCTGGATCCAGGGCAAATTTGTACCTTTAGATCCCAGGAAAAGCCTTTCCCCATCAGGTCCAAATGTAACCTGCCTCACTAGGTTCAAGGTTAATCAACATACGGGTTCCATGGGCATCTTGCTTTCTACCAGGGTTAGGGGAGTCCTGCTTTTACACTAGGGTCAGGGAGGGCCCTTGCCACCTGGGTCAAAGTGAAATCCTGCCATCAGCACCATGAGAAGCCCCTGCCGCCAGGGTCAAGAGGGAGGACTGCCACCAGGGTCAAGAGGGCCCTCCCTAGCTATAACATTTCCATCCTGACTTCTTTGTAAACTCACTTGCCTGTACTGTGTGGCTTTGACATATTCACAGTGCCAAACCCAAGTAAATTAAAACCTCCCCTCTCCCTTCAAAAGGTTTTTCCCACTTCCTTCACAGAATCATAGAAACCCTACAGTGCAGGAGGTCATTTAGCCCATCGAGTCTGCACCGACTCTCTGACAGAGCATTGTACCCAGCCCCTCTACCCCATGCTATCCCTGCAACCCCACAAACTTTCCATGACAAATCCATCTAACCTACAAATCTTGGGGCAATTTAGCATGATTAATCCATCTAACCAGCACATCTTTGGACTGTGGGAGGAAACCGGAGCACCCGAAGGAAACCCACGCAGACACGGGGAGAACATGCAAACTCCACACAGACAGGCGCAGCAGGTAATTAAGGCGGCAAATGGAATTTTGTCCTTCATCGCTAGAAGGATGGAGTTTAAAAACAGCGAGATTATGTTGCAGCTGTATAAGGTGCTGGTGAGGCCACACCTGGAGTACGGTGTACAGTTTTGATCTCATTACTTGAGAAAGGATATACTGGAACTGGAGGGGGTGCAGAGGAGATTCACTCGGTTGATTCCGGAGTTGAGAGGGTTGGCTTATGAGGAGAGACCGAGTAGACTGGGGCTATACTCATTGGAATTCAGAAGAATGAGGGGAGATCTTATAGAAACATGTAAGATTATGAAGGGAATAGATAAGATAGAAGCAAGGGAGTTGTTTCCACTGGCAGGTGAAACTAGAACTCGGAGGCATGGCCTCAAAGTAAGGGGAACTTATTAGGACTGAGTTGAGGAGGAACTTCTTCACACAAAGGGGTGTGAATCTGTGGAATCCCTACCCAGTGAAGCAGTTGAGGCCACCTCATTGAATGCTTTTAAGGCAAGGATAGATAAATTTTTGAACAGTAAAGGAATTAAGGGTTATGGTGAATGGGCGGGTAAGTGGAGCTGAGTCTACAAAAAGATCAGCCATGATCTTATTGAATGGTGGAGCAGGCTCGGGGGATCAGATGCCTACTCCTGCTCCTAGTTATTATGTTCTTATGACAGTGACCCAAGGCCGGAATTGAACCCAGGTCTCTGGAGCCGTGAGGCAGGAGTGCTATCCACTGTGCCACCAATCAGGTCATGAGAAACTCCAGGGTTAAATCAGTTCTTTATTGTCAAGACAAAGTAAAAACCACTTCACAATACAGTGGTTAGCACTGCTGCCTCACATCGCCAGGGACCTGGGTTTGATTCCCGGCTTGGGTCATTGTCTGTATGGAGTTTGCACATTCTCCTCGTGTCTGCGTGAGTTTCCTCGGCTGTTCCGGTTTCCTCTCTCAGTCCGAAAAACGTGCTGGCTAGGGGCATTGACCATGCTAAATACTCCCGCAGTGTACTCGAACACGCAGCGGGGTGTGGCGACTAGGGGATTTTTACAGTAACTTCATTGCAGTGTTAATGTAAGCCTACTTGTGACATAATAAATAAACTTAAACTTAACCTGCACACCTTTGGACAGTGCTTCAGTTTCCTCCCACACTCCAAACATGTGGGTTAGGTTGATTGGCCCTGAAAAATTGTCCCTTAGTGCCAGGGGGATGAGCAGGGTTAATATGCGGGGTTACGGGATTGGGGCCTGGGTTGGATTGTTGTCGGTGCAGGCTCAATAGCCTCCTTCTGCATTGTAGGATTCTATGATTCTATGGAGGAAACCCATGCAGACATGGTGAGAATGTGCAAATGGTCACCCAAGGCCGGAATTGAACTCCGGTCTCTGGAGCTGCAACGTAGTAGTGCTAACCACTGTGCCACCGTGCACCAGTCAGGTCAGGAGAGACTCCAGGATTAAACCAGCTCTTTACCACCTCACAACAATACAAAAATGCAATTTAGTCACACACTACAGGACAAATGGATGGAGTGCACATAGGGGAGGCAGTGGTGTAGTGGTATTGTCACTGGACGAGTACTCCAGAGACCCAGGGTACTGCTCTGGGGTTCTGGGTTCAAATCCCACCACGGCAGAGGGTGGAACTTAAATCCAATACAAATCTGAAATTAAGAATCTAGTGATGACCAGGAAACCATTGTCAATTGTCATAAAAACCCATCTGGTTCGTTAACGTCTTTGAGGGAAGGAAATCTGCCGTCCTTACCTGGTCTGGCCTACATGTGACTCCAGACCCACAGCAATGTGGTTGACTCTTAAATGCCCTCAGGAATGGACAATAAATGCTGGCCCAGCCAGTGACACTCACATCCCATGGACGAATATAAAGAAAAATGAATTCAGTTAGTGTTTTTTTTTCCCCCCATCACTTTACATAAAGCACTTGCTAATGTTAAAAGTTCAAATTCGTCCAAACTAACTTAAACTGCCGCCTCCTGCCCAGACCTGATCTACACGTGGCTTCAAGTCCAACCACATATTGCCATCATGCTCCCTGAAGTTGCCCGATGGGGCCAGAGTTGCCACAGTGATGCATATGGGGGAGGGTCTATGAATTAGTAGTTAAGTGCATGCCATATTTATTGACAGATACCTATCTCAGGTCTTGTCTTCAACCAACAGATAAGGATTAATCCAATAAAAGATACTGAAGAAAGGATCAGGCCTGCCACCGATGCAGTGACGATTACAAACTGCGCTCGTGGAACGCCTGTAGAAAAGAAACACAATTAACAGAATTAAAAGAGAAAAGAGCTGTGAAGCTGTCGATAGTCACAAGATCCCAAAGACGATCTGCCGTCTCTTGCCCAGACTTGATCTACATGTGGCTTCCAGTCCAACCATCATGCTTCCTGAAGTTGCCCGAGGGGGCCGCTGAGTTGCCATGGTGATGGATTTTTTTACAACATCGCTTGCACAAATGAAAAAGTCAATTCACACCTCGGTGAAGTTAGAGTGACAGAAGAAAGAATCTTAAGATGCCCCAAATGAACGGCCTACTCCTATTCCTATTTCGTTTGGTCTTATGGTTGTTGGAGTTTAGAAAAGTAAGAGGCGACTTGATTGAAACATATATGACATTCTAAGGGGTCTTGGCAGGGTGAATGTGGAGAGGATGTTTCCTCTTGTGGGAGAATTGAGAACGAGGCGGTTATTATTTAAAAATACAGGGGAGGCAGTGGTGTAGAGGTATTGACACTAGATTAGTAATCCAGAGACTCAGTGCAAGATCTGGGGACCTGGGTTCAAATCCCATCATGGCAGACATTCTAATGATGACAGTGAATTCATCGGGGCAGCACGGTGGCACAGTGGTTAGCACTGCTGCCTCACAGCGCCGGAGACCTGGGTTCGATTCCCGGCTTGGGTCACTCTCTGCGTGGAGTTTGCACATTCTCCCCATGTCTGCGTGGGTTTCCTCCGGGTGCTCCGGTTTCCTCCCACGCTCCAAAAAATGTGTGGGTTAGGTGGATTGGACATGCTAAATTGCCACTTAGTGTCGGGGGGACTAGCTAGGGTAAATGCATGGGGTTATAAGGATAGGGCCTGGGTGGGATTGTAGTCGGTGTAGACTCGATGGGCTGAATGGCCTCCTTCTGCACTGTAGGGATTCTATGATTTAGGACAGGGATCAGGAGATTGTTTTTCTCTCAAAGGGCGATCGATGTTTGCAACTCTCTTCCTCAAAAGGTGGTGGAAACAGAGTCTTTGAATAATTTTAAGGCAGAGTTGGTAGTTTATTGATTAACAAGGGGGTGAAAGGTTATTAGCGTTAGGCAGGAACGTGGAGTTGAGGTTACAACCAAATCAGCCGTGATCTTATTGAATGGGGGAAGCAGGTTCGATGGTCAGAATGGCCTACTCCTGTTCCTAATTCATATGCTCCTAGGAAACATTGAAGCCAGTTTTCACAAAGCAAACTCCCGCAAACAGCAATGTGACAATCAACAGATCATTTGTTTTTTGTGAAGCTGATAAAGTGATAAATAGAAGCAAAGACAAAAGGAAGAACTCAGATTGTGGAAACTTTTACATCCACCTGCAAGGGCAGATAATGCCTCATCGAATGTTGACACCCCCAACAGTGCAGCACATCCTCTACACAAGAGCATCTGTACGGATAATACGCTCAGGTCCCTCTTAAACATTTCTGACTTATAAAGCACGAACACATTGGGGCATAATTGACATTTAAGTTGATTTATTAGTGTCACAAGTAGGCTTACATTAACACTGCAATGAAGTTACTGTGAAAATCCCCTAGTTGCCACAGTCTGGCGCCTGTTCGGGTACACGGAGGGAGCATTTAGCATGGCCAATGCATCTAACCAGCACGTCTTTTGGATTGTGAGGGGAAACCAGACCACCTGGAGGAAACCCACGCAGACACAGGGAAAACATACAGACTCCTCGCAGACAGTGACCCAAGCTGGGAATCGAACCCATGTCTCTGGCACTGTGAAGTAGCAGTGCTGACCATTGTACCACCGTGCCTACCTAAGGCCTTTAAAGACAGGGTTAAAGTCAACAGCAACATAAAGCCATTTTTGTTGCTGGCAGTCTCGTGATTTTTTTTGGATACAATCAAAATACGCATTAAAATGTGTTACGGAATGAGGACTCCACCACCACAGAGAACCTGTCTCAGGATACAGAGGGCTAGTCATATATGGATAAAATTGCAGAATGGATGCTTTGATTTCCAGCCTGGGTCTTCAAAAGGACAGGGGAAACTGGATTACATCCCAATTAAAGTAAGCCCTCTATAGGGTCTAGTTACACAGGAGTGATATTGTATAAGTGGGATGGAAAAGTTGAAAACTTGTCCAGAGTAATAAAATCTCCCTCTTGTGCTTTTAAAGATGACAAGCAGGATTCTCCGGCCTGCCAGCCACATGTTTCTCATGGGGGGGGAAGACGGCACACCATTCACTGGTGGCGGGATTTTCTGTTCCCATGGCTGCCAATGGGAATTCCCATTAAGGGTGGCACAGTGGTTAGCACTGCTGCCTCACAACACCAGTGACCCGGGTTCAATTCCGGCCTTGGGTGGCCATCTGTCTGGAGTCTGCACGTTCTCCCCGTGTCTGTGTGGGTTTCCTCCGGGTGCTCCAGTTTCTTCCCAGAGTCCAAAGATGTGCAGGTTAGGTGGATTGACCATGCTAAGTTGTCCCATGGTGTCCAAAGGTACGTAGGTTAGGGGGATTAGTGGGGTAAATGCGTGGTGTTACGGGGATAGTGGGGGAGAGTGGGCCTGGGTAAGATGATCTGTTGAAGATTCGGTGCAAATTCGATGGGCTGAATGGCCTTCCTCCGCACTGTAGGGATTCTATGATTCTAAAGCCATCACACACCACTGGGAAACCTGCGGGAGGGGTGCGCTGTCAGCAGGACAAGAAAATCCCACCGACATGAATGCTTGGAGAATTCCAGTTATCAAACATTACTGGAACATACATAGAACCATAGAGTCCCACAGTGCAGAAAGAGGCTATTGGGCCCATCAAGTCTGCACTGCCAACAATCCCACCCTATCGCTATAATCCCACGTATTTACCCTGCTAATCCCCCTAACACTAAGGGACAATTTAGCACGGCCAATCCACCAAACTCACATATCTTTGGAGTGTGGGAGGAAACCGGAGCACCCGGAGGAAACCCACGCAGACACGGGGAGAACGTGCAGACTCCACACAGGCAGTGACCAGAGGCCAGATTTAAACCCGAGGAGAGGGTGCAGAAGGTAGTGTTACAGTCATAGCTAGGGTGTAGAGAAAGGCCAACTTAATACAAGAAGAAGTCTCACAACACCAGGTTGAAGTCCGACAAGTTTATTTGGAATCACGAGCTTTTGGAACTCCTTCCTCAGGTGACTCAAAGCTCGTGATTCTAAATAAACCTGTTGGACTTGAACCTGGTGTTGTGAGACTTCTTACTGTGTTTACCCCAGCCCAGCGCCGCCATCTCCACATCATAACTTAATATAAGGTAGGTCCATTCAAAAGTCTGATGGCAGCAGGAAAGAAGCTGTTCTTGAGTCGGTTGGCACATAACCTCAGGCTTTTATATCTTTTTTCCACCGGAAGGAGGTGGGAGAGAGTATATGTGGGGTGCATGGGGTACTTAATTATGCTGGTTGCTTTTCCGAGGCAGCGGGAAGTGTAGATTGTGTCAATGGATGGGAGGCTGGTTTGAGTGATGGACTGGGCTTCGTTCATGACCCTTTGTAGTTTATTGCGGTCTTGGACAGAGCAGGAGCCACACCAAGCTGTGATACATCTGAAAAGGATGCTTTCTATGGTGTAACTGTAAACTGTGGACATGCCGAATTTCCTTAGCATCTTGAGAAAGTAGAGGTGGTCTTTCTTAACTATAGCATCATGGTTAATCTGTGACCCATTTATTCTACAGCTCAAATTCCTCTATTGAAATGGATGGAAAGGAACTTCAGGCCTGTGAACAGCCAATTGGCTATTGCTTGATTCATGATGTTTCTCCGAGAGCAATTTCACCATTAGTTTCAAACTGATTTGTGCTCCTTGGATGCACCAAGGTTGCAAATCTCCATCAGCTTCATCTTTTTAAATATTTTACCTTTTCACTCTTATGTTTTATCGTCTATTCTAATGTTGATATTTATTTTGATCTTAACTTTCTCTGCTGTGGTGCCGATTTGCAGAGTCTGCTTAAGAAGCACATCTGAAAGACTCGGAAAGGTTAGGTGCATTGGCCGTGCTAAATTCTAAATGAGGCGACACGGTGGCACAGCGGTTAGCACTGCTGCCTCACAGCGCCTGGGTTCGATTCCCGGCTTGGGTCGCTGTCTGCGCGGAGTCTGCACCTTCTCCTTGTGGCTGAGTGGGTTTCCTCCGGACGCTCCGGTTTCCTCCCACAGTCTAAAGGACGTGCTGGTTAGATGCATTGGCCGTGCTAAATTCTCCCTCCGTGTACCCGAACAGGCGTCGGAGTGTGGCGACTAGGGGATTTTCACAGTAACTTCATTGAAGTGTTAATATAAGCCTACTTGTGACATGAAGTAAATAATAAGTTAGACAATCCAGCAATACTATAAAGATGTCTCAGGCATCACCTTTACATTGCCATCTGTAAATCCAGCTTACCAGGAATTGTTAATGTGTAACGTGTCTGGATGGAGCTGACGGGATTGCGTGCGATGCAGGTATAGGTCCCGCAGTCATCTTTCCGAGCGTTCGGGATGATGAGGCTTCTGTTCTCGGTTATGAGCTGGTGATGCTGAGAGATTTCCCCTCCGTCTTTCTGCCACTGATACGCGTGAGGCTTTCCAGAAACATCACAGGTCAGCACGATTTTGGAATCCAGGGAGCTGGAGTTCCTCAGTATCGAAGCTTTTGACAGCTCATCTGACGGGGAAAAAGTTGCTCATTAAAGAATTGTGATTTGGGGCAGCACACAGTGGTTAGCACTGCTGCCTCACAATACCAGGCAATACCGGGTTTAATTCCAGCTTTTGGTGACTGTTTGTGTGGAGTTTGCACATTCGTCCACGTGTCTGCGTGGGTTTCCTCCCACAGTCCAAAGATGTGCGGGTTAGGTTGATTGGCCATGCTAAATTGACCCTAGTGTCAGGGGGATTAGCAGGGTAAATATTTGGGGTTACGGGGATAGGGCCTGGGTGGTGCAGGAGGCCAATCGGCCCATCGAGTCTGCACCGACTCTCTGACAGAGCATCTTACTCAGGCCCCTCCCCTGACCTATCCCCGTAACCCCACACATTTACAATGGCCAATCCATCTAACCTACACATCTTTGGGCACTAAGGGGCAATATAGCATGGCCAATCCACCTAACCTGCACCTCTTTGGACTCTGGGAGGAAGCGGGAGCACCCAGAGGGAACCCATGCAGACAGGGGGAGAACGTGCAAACTCCACACCATCACCTGAGGCCAGAATTGAACGCAGATTCCTGGTGCTGGGAGGCAGCACCACTAACCACTGTGCCACTATGCTGCCCTGGTAGTGAATCTGTCCACAGTTTTGACACAAATAGGAATAAAATGAATGATCAGTCAATGTGGTTTTAAAAGGGTTGGGCGATCAGAGCAACAGAACTTCCTACTTGTCACTGAAATGTATAATGGGATCTGCAGTCTCCACCTAAACTTCTGAAGTAGGGGCTTATTGTGGATCCTGTGTATGGTTCGCTTCATCAATGCAAAGACTTCATTTTAAGATGAAGTCCGCAAGGAACTACAAAACGTTGCAGTGATTGCTTTACATAATTTTGTTTTATTCATTCGTGGGACATGGGCGTCGCCGGCTGGCCAGCATTTATTGCCCATCCCTAGTTACCTTTGAGAAGGTGGTGGTGAGCTGCCATCTTGAATCACTGCAGTCCCTGTGCTGTGGGTTCACCCACAATGCCGTCAGGGAGGGAATTCCAGGATTTTGACCCAGTGACTGTGAAGGATGTATTTCCAAGTCAGGACGGTGAGTGGCTTGGGGGGGAACTTGCAGGTGGTGGTGTTCCCATGCATCTGCTGCCCTTGTCCTTCTAGTTGGAAGTGGTTATGGGTTTGGAAGGTGCCGTCTAAGGATCTTTGGTGAATTCCTGCAGTGCATCTTGTAGATAGTACACACTGCTGCTACTGAGCGTCGGTGGTGGAGGGATTGAATGTTTGTGGATGTGGTGCCAATCAAGCGGGCTGCTTTGTCCAGGATAGTGTCGAGCTTCTTGAGTGTTGTTGGAGCTGCACCAATCCAGGCAAGTGGGGAATATTCCATCACACTCCTGAGTTGTGCCTTGTAGGTGGTGGACAGGCTCTGGGGAGTCAGGAGGTGAGTTACTCGCTGCAGTATTCCGAGTCTCTGACCTGCTCTTGTAGCTAATGTTCATGCATGTTAGGTTACAAACTGCAGTACTCATCACAAAATCGACTATGGGGGGGGGGGGGGGGATTACGGGGATAGGGCCTGGGTGGGATTGTTCTCAATGCAGACTCGATGGGCCGAATGGCCTCCTTCTGCACTGTAGATATTCTATGATAGATTCTATAAATTCTAGAAAATCACCCCAGGCTCCAAAAAAATAGTGTGGGTCAATTGTGCACTGGATCACACCAAACAGAAATCTCATCGGTTTTCCGATGGTCTAGTTTGGACCAGGGTGCGGCACGGGCTTGGAGGGCCGAAGGGCCTGTTCCTGTGCTGTATTGTTCTTTGTTCCTGTTGGGGACAACACCTAGGCCTGGATTCTCCAAACTCATCCGCAACTTGGATTCACCAGTCCCACTGCAGTGAATGGAGTTTTGGCTGAGCGCCAAATTCTCTGTTCTTGCTGGTAACAGCGGAGGGGAGGGGGATGAGATCGGAGAATCCCGGCCTTAGAAATTTTCAGCAGAATTGCGCCCATGGCCTGTTCCCTGTTGGTCTGAAGACATATCCGCCAGAATGCTACCACCTCGCCTGCTATGGAATAGGAGCGGGCGAGGGGCGGACAAACCAAATGTCCGTTGACCACGGGCGGGAATTCCCGGTCTCGCTCAAATGAGGCCCTAAAATCCCAAAGTCGGATCAAGCCCACATCTGCCTGTCCGACATGACCCACAGCTATTGGCCCTTTAAAAGGCTGGTGCTGGGATGTTGCCTCCTTCCAAGAGGAAATCCTGCCTCAGAGTAAACAAACAAACAAATGGCTGGAAGCTCTCCTTAGCGCCACCAGGAGCGGTGGCCAGTACTGGGACTGCAACAGGCTGACAGGTTCTGGCAAGCAGGATGGGAGGTACAGAGTGACAAAGCGAGGTAGGCTGGCACGGTGAACTGTCCATTTTGGGGAGGGCCTTCAATAGGCACTGGGTGTACCAGCAGTAAGCATTAGCCCGATCAACCCATCAACCTTTGCTGAATGGCCTGAAGACCTTGATAGCGTTGTCAAGCCCCAGATTAAATTCCATGGGTGTTGAGAAATGCCATTTAAATGGTCATGAACTGGCCACTTAAGGGTTTCAATTGATACCTCCCATGCCTTGATGGCACGGTGACACAGCGGTTAGCACTGCTGCCTCACAACGCCAGGGACCAGTGTTCCATTCTGGCCTCGGGTCACTATTTGTGCGGAGTCTGTACATTCTCCCCAGTGTCTGCGTGGGTTTCCTCCGGGTGCTCCGGTTTCCTCCCACTGTCCAAAGATGTGCAAGTTAGGTTGATTGGCCATGCTAAATTGCCCCGAGTGTCAGGGGGATTCGCAGGGCAAATACATGGGGTTATGGGACTCGGGCCTGGGTGGAATTGTGGTCGGTGACTCGATTGGCCGAATGGCCTCCTTCTGCACTGTGGGGATTCTATGATAATACCCGTAGGGACAGATGGGTAAACAGGTGGTAAGCATGGTACTACTGCCCTGGCATCCAACCTTTTGGCCTCTTATCCAGCCATCCAAACTGCAATTCGCGAAATGCAGCAATGTTCAATGCTCGGGAATCAACTATTTGCATTCCGTATTAATGAGTTGGGTTAAAGAATTGTCCAAATGTGCTGGTGACACAAAGATAGGAAGATAGGTGGTAAAGCAAGTTGTGAGGAGGCTATAAAAGCTTGGCTTTTTATCCCGGGATGCTGGTGTGCATAGTCAGGAAATCTCCAGGTTCGCCACATCCAACTTGGGAAAAGCTTTCCCAAATGGTGGGATCTTTGTTTCAGGATGGCAGGTTAGAATTTGGAAGAATGAGAGGTGATCTTATTGATCCTCCCCTCCCTGTGGGGAGGGAGATTTGGAATGCCGAACCTACAAAGAGCTGGCAAGATCGGAAATGCTGCACATGCTCATTACCACACCCTTCTGGACCTTCAAGTCTGTCCACTGCTGAAGAAACAGAAAGCAATTTGTAGATAGTGGGGAACCAAGTGGGTAGAAGCAGGAACTTAAAGAAATAGTATTGGGGAAATTAACAAAAGGGAGGAATCCAACAAACTACAGTCAGAGTTTACAGCATGGAAATAGGCCCTTCGGCCCAACTTGCCCATGCCACCCAGTTTTTACCATTAACCTAGTCCCAATTGTCCACGTTTGGCCCATATTCCTCTATATCCACCTTACCCATGTAACTGTCTAAATGCTTTTTAAAAGTCAATATTGTACCCGCCTCTACTACTACATCTGGCAGCTTGTTCCAGACACTCACACCCTGAGAAAAAATTGCCCCTCTTGACCCTTTTGTGTCACTCCCCTCTCACCTGAAACCTATGCCTCCAGCTTTAGACTCCCCTACTTTTGGGGAAAGATGTTGACTGTCTACTTTATCCATGCCCTTCACTTTTTTATAGACCTCTATACGATCGCCCCCAAGTCTCCTATGCTCCAGGGCAAAAGGGTCCAGTCTATCCAGCCTCTCCTTATAATTCAAACTATCAAGCCCCGGTAGTATCCTAGTAAATCTTTTCTGCACTCTTTCTAGTTTAATAACATCCTTACTATAATAGGGTGACCAGAACTGCACACAGTATTCCAAGTGTGGCCTTACCAAAGTCTTGTACAACTTCAACAAGACGTCCCAAGTCCGGTATTCAATGTTTTGAATCCAAGCATGTCAATTGACATCTTCGCCATGCTGTCCACCTGTGACTCCACTTTCAAAGAGCTATGAATCTGTACCGCTAGATCTCTTTGTTCAATAACTCTCACCAACGCCCTACCATTAACTGAATAAGCCCTGCCATAGTTTGATCTACCAAAATGCGTCACCTCGCATTTATCCAATTTAAATTCCTTGGATCTGATGGCCTACATCCTAGGATTTTGAAAGCGATGGCTTCAGAGATAGTGGGTGCAATGGCTTTGATCTTCTAGAATTTCCTAGAACCTATTACATTCCCATTGGATTAGTGGATAGGAAACATAACTGTTGTTCACGAAAGAAAGGAGAGAGAAAACAGGGAACGATGAGTCAGTTGGCCTGACACAGTTAGCAGGAATCTAGGAGGGGGCCACGCAATTTCAATAAGGTGTCTCCTATTTGAGATGGGGAGGAATCTCTTCTCTCAGAGGGTCTGAGGGTCTCTTCCCCAGAGAGTGGCGGAGGCTGAGTCCTTGAATACATTCAAGGCTGAGTTAGACCGGTTTTTGACTTGCAAGGGAGTCACGGGTTATGGATACAGGGAGAAGGACCACAGTCAGATCAATCATGATCTATTTAAGAGGAAGAGCCTGCTCCTTTTCCTATTTCTTATCATCTTACAATTATATCCCACCCACGGAGGGTCTTAGAATTCTGACCATTATTTAAGGAAACCATGCCGGACACATTCATAACCATTTAGCCATCCACTCAGTTTATTCAAAAGCAAAAGCAGAAAGCAAAGATTTAAAGATTTAAAACATTTGAATTTTATTCATTTGTGGGACATGGGTGCTGCTGGCCAGCATTTATTGCCCATCCCTTCTTGCCCTTGAACCGAGTGGCTTGCTAAGCCAGTTCAGAGGGCAGTTGAGAGTCAATTGCATTGCTGTGACTCTGGAGTCACACATAGGCCAGACCGAGTAAGGACGACAGATTTCCTTCCCTAAAGTGAACCAGATGGGTTTTTCCGACAATGGTTTCACAGTCATCAGTAGATTCTTAATTACAGATTTTTTTTTTTTTTTACTGAATTCAAATTCCACCAACTGCCGTGGCGGGATTCGAACCCGGGTCCCCAGAACATTAGCTGAGTTTCTGGACTAATAGTTTAGCGATAATACCACTAGGCCATCACCTTCCCTTGTAAACTTTTTTAAAAAGATACAAAAGTCCGAGGTCACATACCAACTGACTCAAGAACTTCTTCCCTGCTGCCATCAGACTTTTGGATGGACCTACCTTGCATTAAGTTGATCTTTCTCCACACCCTAGCTATGACTGTAACACTACATTCTGCACTCTCTCCTTTCCTTCTCTATGAACGGTGTGCTTTGTCTGTATAGCACGCAAGAAATAATACTTTTCACTGTATACTAATACATGTGACGATAATAAATCAAATCAAAAAGAAAATCTATGTTTTTACTATCTATCACTTCAAGGAAGCCAGGGAGGCAAGATTCAACTCCTGATACAATCTTCAATGCTCTTTGATATCTTAATTCTACCCAGAAAATCTCCACCACTTATCATTGAAGTGATTCCATTCTTAATCACCAAGGCTTCTCGCCTTGTCAACTTTAGTTCCTGAATCACTGATAGTGAACGATTTCAGCCATATATTCAAAGTGACTCATTTAGGAAAACAATATTGTGTGTGTAACAAAATTGGCAGCCAGTTCGCTCATTGACGGTGAAGTACCTATTCGAACCATAGAAAGGTTACGGTGCAGGAAGAGGCCATTCAGCCCATTGTGTCTGCACCAGCCAGAAAAAAAAGAGGAAAAAAGAAACTAGCCGCTCATTTTAGGCCTATTTTCCAGCACTTGGTCTGTAGCCTTGCAGCACTTCAGACAGAGATCCAGGTACTTTTTAAATGCGTTGAGTGTTAAATTGAAAGTTTTTCAGCTACATTTGCAATGCAATGTAGCATCAAGGGTGAAGCGGATTTGATTCCCACAAGCACTGAAATTCCTGTCCAAATACAATCAGATTCCAGAATCAAACACTGGGGAAAAGGAGAAGTCTCTTTCTCTCTCTCGACATTTGTTTCCCCGACAGCCATTTGAGTTTGGACTTCAAAACCCAGGAAATTCCACCATCTGCAATTTTGAATGAATTTACTCTTCCAACTACAGACTGGGACAGGTATTTGGAAAACTCCACAGCTACTGCACCAAGTTTTTCAACCTGTATAACCCAGCAGAATGGGGGGGTGGGTTTGGTGTGTTTTGCCATGACAGAAATCATTGCTGCAAACACCCATGAAACAAACTTACCGATTATCCTTAGCTGGACAGTTTGAACAGCGATTTGCAGATTGATGGAAAGTGTGTAAAGGCCCTCGTCTGAAGAAGTTAAGTTATGAAGAACAAATGATCCACTCGATGGGAAGAAGTCAAGACGACCTTTGTATTTGTTCATTAAGGAAGGTTCGGCATTCCCTGCATGAAACTGCAACACTCCCATTGTCGTTCCATCCTCTGGACTTCCACTGGACACATCCCACCGGAAAAACTCTGCAAGGCCCTGCTGATCCTCAGGCACTCCAGGGAATAATATGGAGCTCCCGGGAGCATGGTAAGCCTTCATTTTCACTTGGCCTATGAAAAAATAATGGGACAATGATTATTCCTGCCTCGACCTGCTGTGTAGTGAGAGTGTTCAGTGCTGCTCCGTACAGTCATCGCTGATATGAACCGCCACCACTTCCTGCCAATAATTCAGCTAGTGAATGTACTGAAACGCAGCCTCAGGAGACTTTTCTCGTGTCTGCGTGGGTTTCCATTTTTGTTCTGTCCACCAGTTCGCAAAAGCATTGTGAAATGAAGTTGGCGAGGGTGCACTGTGCCAGCTATTGAATCATTGGGTGGGACCACACAATGGGCACTACGGTGGCACAGTGGTTAGCACTGCTGCCTCACAGCACTAGGGACCTGGGTTCGATTCCCGGCTTGGGTTTCCGTCTGTGCGGAGTTTGCACATTCTCCCCGTGTCTGCATGGGTTTCCCCCGGGTGCTCCGGTTTCCACCCACACTCCAAAGACGTGCTGGTTAGGGTGCATGGGCCGTGCTAAATTCTCTCTGTGTACCCGAACAGGCGCTGCAGTGTGGCGACTAGGGGATTTTCACAGTGACTTCAATGCAGTGTTACTGTAAGCCTACTTGTGACTAATAAATAAACTAAATCTTTAAGCAAGCAGCAGAGAAGTGACTGGAAAGTCCCTGGAACCATTTTCCATCAGTGTGCAGGAAGGAAACAAGCAGGTCACCAGTGATCTCCTGCTATCTGCAGAATGCAACAGCCAAGTAGCAGACCTGACCCTGTGAATAATCAACCTGAAAAGTTTTATTCAATCATGGTGGCACAATGGTTAGCACTGCTGCCTCAGTGCCAGGGACCCAGGTTCGATTCCTGGCTGGGGTCACTGTCTGTGCGGAGTCTACACGTTCTCCGTGTTTCCTCCCACAGTCCGAAAGACGTGCTGGTTAAGTGCTTTGGCCGTGCTAAATTCTCCCTCAGTGTACCCGAACAGGCGCCGGAGTGTGGCGACTGGGGGGTTTCACAATAACTTTGTTGCAGCGTTAATGTAAGCCTACTTGTGACACTAATAAATAAACTTAATATTTAAGCTTCATTGTTGGTCAGAGTTTATTCATGTGGCAGGTTAAATGCTGGTGCCACACGAAGTCAGCTTTGAAGGAGACAAAAAGACTTGAATTTATGTAGCATCTTGCACCTCCTCAAGGCATCTCAAGCCCTGAACAACCAGCGAAGCTCTTTTTGAAGTGTAGTCGTTGTTGCTATGTAGGAAATGCAGTAGCCAATTGGTGCACAGCAGGATCCCACAAACAGCAATGTGATACGATCAGCCATTCTCAGTGATGTTGGTCAGGAGTTCACTATTGGCCAGGGCACTAGGGGAAGCTCCTTTGCTTCTCTCCAAAATACTAGTCTTGGGTTCTTTAACAACTTCCTAAGAGGATTGGCAATGGATTAATTAATGTCTCATCTGAAGGCTGGAAATGCAAAAGGCATCTTGTCCCATTCTCTCCTGTCCTCTGTCTACACTTCCCGCTGCCTCGGAAAAGCAGCCAGCATAACCAAGGACCCCGCGTACCCTGGACGTTCTCTCTTCTACCTTCTCCCATCGGGAAAAAGATACAAAATTTTGAGGTCATGTACTAACCGACTCAAGAACAGTTTCTTCCCTGCTGCCATCAGACCTTAGAATGGTCCCATCACATATTAAGCTGATCTTTCTCTTCACCCTCTCTGTAACTGTATTATATTCTGTACCTTCTCCTTCCCTTCTTCCCATGGGAAGGGTATGGTTTGTCTGTATAGCGCACAAGAAACAATACTTTTCATTGTATCCCAATACATGTGACAACAATAAATCAAATCATCGCGTAAAGGTATAGAGTTGGTTAGTTTACTTCCTCGTAGTCTGGCACTCGTGTCTATTGTGACAATAACAACACATTTTAACCCATGACTTTGCTTGGATTAAGACTCAGTGATGCATCACAGGAATTGTAAAGCATTGGTGGAAACTATTTGGCCAATTGTCTGAAAGAATTTGCAATTATTCCCACTCTCCAGATCTTCCCTCATGGCTCTCTAGATATCTGGAGGACTTATCTAACTTCTTATCACACCTACTCACCACTCCTTCAGGCAATGCATTCCATAAGGTTGCATAAGTAAACATATCATCAATGCCCAGCTGTCTTCTTTTTGCCAGTTATCTTAAATCTGGTATCCTCCTGCCAGTGGAAACAGCTTCTTTCTTTCATAACCCTTCAAACATCTTGATTAAACCTCTCCTTAGCTTCCTCTGCATTCAGGACAATAATGCCAGTTCCTCCTGTTCCTGAAGTTCCTCAATGCTAGCCCCATTCTGTAAACCTCCTCTGCACTCTGCCTCGCCCTCTCTCCTCGGTCGAAACATCCATCCTCAAGCATGTTGCCCTGAGATGGACACAATACTCCAGCAGAGGCCAGGCCAAGGATTTGTGAAGTGTTGCCATAATATCCTTGCTTTTCTACTCTATATCTTTAATGTCGCATTGTTACAAATGGTGACGTTACTTTGACATTGCAAAACAAATTTTCCCCAAAATTAGTCTTTGAACCATAGAACCATAGAACATTACAGCTCAGAAACAGGCCTTTTGGCCCTTCTTGTCTGTGCCGAACCATTTTTTGCCTAGTCCCACTGACCTGCACTTGGACCATATCCCCCCAAACCCCTCTCATTCATGAACCCGTCCAAGTTTTTCTTAAATGTTAAAAGTGACCCTTCATTAGACCTTAGAATGGTCCGATCACATATTAAGCTGATCTTTCTCTTCACCCTCTCTGTAACTGTATTATATTCTGTATCTTCTCCTTCCCATGGGAAGGGTATGCTTCCCACTTTATCCAGCAGCTCATTCCACACTCCCACCACTCTCTGCGTGAAGAAGCCCCCACTAATATTCCCTTTAAACTTTTCTCCTTTCACCCTTAACCCATGCCCTCTGGTTTTTTTTCTCCCCGAGCCTCAGCGGAAAAAGCCTGCTTGCATTCACTCTATCTATACCCATCAAAATCTTATACACCTCTATCAAATCTCCCCTCAATCTTCTATGCTCCAGGGAATAAAGCCCCAACCTATTCAATCTCTCTCTGTAACTCAGCTTCTCAAGTCCCGGCAACATCCTTGTGAACCTTCTCTGCACTCTTTCAACCTTATTTACATCCTTCCTGTAACTAGGTGACCAAAACTGTACACAATACTCTAAATTCGGCCTCACCAATGCCTTATATAACCTTACCATAACACTCCAACTTTTATACTCGATACTCCGATTTATAAAGGCCAATGTACCAAAGGCACTCTTTACGACCCTATCCACCTGTGACAGCACTTTTAGGGAATTCTGTACCTGTATTCTCAGATCCCTCTGTTCAACTGCACTCTTCAGAGTCCTACCATTTACCCTGTACGTTCTTCTTTGGTTTGTCCTTCCAATGTGCAATATCTCACACTTGTCTGTGTTAAATTCCATTTGCCATTTTTTTGCCCATTTTTCTTGTTGGTCCAAATCCCTCTGCAAGCTTTGAAAACCTTCCTCACTGTCCACTACACCTCCAATCTTTGTATCATCAGCAAACTTGCTGATCCAATTTACCACAGTATCATCCAGATCATTGATATAGATGACAAACAACAATGGACCCAACACCGATCCCTGCGGCACACCACTAGTCACAGGCCTCCACTCAGAAGCAATCCTCCACAACCACTCTCTGGCTTCTTCCCTCAACACGTTCTTCCATTGAGCCAGTGTCTAATCCAATTTACTACCTCCCCATGTATACCTAGCGGCTGAACCTTCCTAACTAACCTCCCATGAGGGACCTTGTCAAAGGCCTTGCTGAAATCCAGGTAGACAACATCCACCACCTTCCCTTCATCCACTTTCCTGGTAACCTCCTTGAAAAACTCTAATAGATTGGTCAAACATGACCTACCACGCACAAAGCCATGTTGACTCTCCCTAGTAAGTCCCTGTCTATCCAAATATTTGTAGATCCTATTCCTTATCATACCTTCCAAGAACTTGCCCACCACTGACATCAAACTTACTGGCCTATAATTTCCCGGATTTCTTTTGGAACCTTTTTTAAACAACGGAACAACATGAGCCACCCTCCAATCATCCGGCACCTCCCCCGTGAGTACTGACATTTTAAATATATGTCTGCCAGGGCCCCTGCAAGTTCAACACTAGCTTCCCTCAAGGTCTGTGGGAATACCCTGTCTGGTCCTGGGGATCTATCCACTCTGATTTGCCTCAAGACAGCGAGCACCTCCTCCCCTTTAATCTGTAAAGGTCCCATGACCTCCCTACCTGATTGCCCTATTTCCGTAGACTCCATGCTCGTTTCCTCAGTAAATACGGATGCAAAAAAACCATTTAGTATCTCCCCCATCTCTTTTGGTTCCATACACAGTCTACCACTCTGGTCTTCAAGAGGACCAATTTTATCCCTCACTATCCTTTTGCTCCTAACATACCTATCGAAGCTCTTTGGATTTTCCCTCACTCTGTCTGCCAAAGCAACCTCATGTCTTCTTTTAGCCTTCCTGATTTCCCTCTTAAGTAGCTTCTTGCACTTTTTATACTCCTCGAGCATCTGATCTGTTCCTTGCTGCCTGTACATTTCATACAACTCTCTTCCTCTTAATCAATGTTACAATCTCCCTTGAGAACCAAGGTTCCTTATTGCTATTTACTTTGCCTTTAATCCTGACAGGAACATACAAACTCTGCACTCTCAAAATTTCTCCTTTGAAGGCCTCCCACTTTCCATTTACATCCTTACCAGAGAATAGCCTGTGCCAATCCACACTTCCCAGATCCCTTCTTATTTCATCAAATTTGGCCTTTTTCCAGTTCAGAACTTCAACCCGAGGACCAGATCTATCCTTATCCATGATCAGGTTGAAACTAATGGCATTATGATCACTGGATCCAAAGTGTTCCCTCACACTCACATCCATCACCTGCCCTAACTCATTTCCCAATAGGAGATCCAATATCGCATCCTCTAGTTGGCACCTCTATATACTGATGTAGAAAATTCTCCTGAACACATTTTACAAACTCTACCCCGTCTAAACCTTTAACAGTATGCGAGTCCCAATCTATATGTGGAAAATTAAAATCCCCTACTATCACAACTTTGTGTTTCTTGCAGTTGTCAGCTATCTCTCCGCTGATTTGCTCCTCCAATTCTCGCTGACTATTGGGTCATTAATGTGGTCATACCTTTCCTGTTTCTCAGCTCCAGGACCTCTGTGGACAAGTTCCCTAATCTATCCTGCCTGAGTACCGCTGTAACATTTTCCCTGACCAACATAGGACCCTGGTTAGGACCCCACTTGGAGTACTGCACGCAGTTCTGGTCACCTCATTACAGGAAAGATGTTGAAGCCATTGAAAGGCTGCAGAGGAGATTTACAAGGATGTTGCCTGGATTGGGGGGCATGCCTTATGAGGATAGGTTGAGGGAGCTTGGTCTCTTCTCCCTGGAGAGACGAAGGATGAGAGGTGACCTGATAGAGGTTTACAAGATATTGAGAGGTCTGGATAGGGTAGACTCTCAGAGGCTATTTCCAAGGGCTGAAATGGTTGCTACGAGAGGACACAGGTTTAAGGTGCTGGGGGGTAGGTACAGAGGAGATGTCAGGGGTAAGTTTTTCACTCAGAGGGTGGTGGGTGAGTGGAATCGGCTGACGTCGGTGGTGGCGGAGGCAAACTCGTTGGGGTCTTTTAAGAGACTTCTGGATGAGTACATGGGATTTAATGGGATTGAGGGCTATAGATAGGCCTAGAGGTGGGGATGTGATCGGCGCAACCTGTGGGCCGAAGGGCCTGTTTGTGCTGTGGCTTTCTATGTTCTATGTTCTATGTTAACAATGCCACTCCCCCACCTTTTATCCCTCTGCCTCTATCCCACCTGAAACATTGGAACCCCGGAACATTGAGCTGCCAGTCCTGCCCCTCCTGTAGCCAAGTTTCACTAATGGCTATAATGTCATATTTCCATGTGTCTATCCACGCCTTCAGCTCATCTGCCTTCCCCACAATACTCCTGGCATTGAAATAGACACACCTCAAAAGATTTCCACCACACTCAACCCTTCCATTTGTGATTTTGCTTGAACTAACCTGTCTTTTTACCCCTGCTCCACTATCTGCTCTGGCACTCTGGTTCCTATCCCCCTGCAAATCTAGTTTAAACGCTCCCCAATAACACTAGCAAATCTCCCTGCTTGCTCTGTAGATCTTAGAGCAACAACCCTATAGTTGCTGACAGTGCCACTCTGATTCTGTGTTCCCAGAGCCCTCTGCTTCAGAATTTACAGGGAGATTTATATTGCCAGTGTCAGAGGTACAGCAGGTCGGGTCTCACTGAGGGATTCACCTCTATTATTTCCTCCATCGCAAGTATCCAGGATCAGCTTGCGAGCTCACTTTCTCATCTGGTTTCAAGGTGTGTTAGCCCATGAGTGACAGTGACAGGTACTGGCAGAGATGTACAAAACAGCGATACACATATCTCACCCAGAAACAACACCAATAGAAATGTAAACATATCTATCCCACTCAGTCTAAAATGAATACAATTAGATTTCCCAGGGGAGAGTTAGTAATGTTAAAAACAATGTGGCAATCGAGAAGGCACAGGTTTGGAGTGTGGTGGACTCAGCATGTGTTCAAATCCCCACCAAGCCCATTGCATTTGTGGCAGCACGGTAGCACAGTGGTTAGCACTACTGCCTCACAGCGCCAGGGAGCCGGGTTCGATTCTGACCTTGGGTCACTGCCTGTGCGGAGTCTGCACGTTCTCCCCATGTCGGCGTGGGTTTCCTCCGGGTGCTCCTGTTTCCTCCCGCACTCCAAAGATGTGCATGTGAAGTGGATTGGCCATGCTAAATTGAGCCTTAGAGTCCAAAGATGTGTAGGTTCGATGGATTAGGGGTTACAAGGATCAGGTGGGTGGGATCGAGGTGTGTGGGCCTGGAACTTTGTCCAATAGCACTCTGGGTGTACCTGCACCACATGGACTGCAGGGTTATAAGGCAGCTCACCACCTCCTTCACGAGGGCAGTGAGTAATGATCCATCAATACTGGCCTTGAAAGCATCACCCAGATCCAGTGAATTAGACCCTAAATTGTACTCAGATTCAGGGTCTCTCTAAATATCACCTCAGTGCAAATATTGTGATAACGTAATTCTTGTCCACCAAAAAATATTTCTCTTATTCCAACACCCACCTTTGATAACTTGCATGATACAACCGAGTACAAGCCATAGGCGAAATAAGTCACACATTTTGCGGTCAGTTCAGGGGTAATAATCCTCATCCAGTGGTCAATTCCGTTTCCTATTTGTAAAATTAGAAGTTAGAGGATTTTACAGACAGTTTAGAGTTGTTAAAAATAACAGGTACATCCTTTCTGAATCTACCCTCTGTAATCCTAAATTAAGTTCACATATTAGTCACAAATAGGCTTACATTCACACTGCCATGACGTTACTGTGAAAATCTCCCAGTTGCCACACTCCGGCGCCTGTTTAGGTACACTGCGGGAGAATTTAGAACATAGAACAGTACAGCACAGAACAGGCCCTTCGGCCCACGATGTTGTGCCGAGCTTTATCTGAAACCAAGATCAAGCTATCCCACTCCCTATCATCCTGGTGTGCTCCATGTGCCTATCCAATAACCGCTTAAATGTTCCTAAAGTGTCTGACTCCACTATCACTGCAGGCAGTCCATTCCACACCCCAACCACTCTCTGCGTAAAGAACCTACCTCTGATATCCTTCCTATATCTCCCACCACGAACCCTATAGTTATGCCCCCTTGTAATAGCTCCATCCACCCGAGGAAATAGTCTTTGAACCTTCACTCTATCTATCCCCTTCATTATTTTATAAACCTCTATTAAGTCTCCCCTCAGCCTCCTCCGCTCCAGAGAGAACAGCCCTAGCTCCCTCAACCTTTCCTCATAAGACCTACCCTCCAAACCAGGCAGCATCCTGGTAAATCTCCTCTGCACTCTTTCCAGCGCTTCCACATCCTTCTTATAGTGAGGTGACCAGAACTGCACACAATACTCTAAATGTGGTCTCACCAAGGTCCTGTACAGTTGCAGCATAGCCCCACGGCTCTTAAACTCCAACCCCCTGTTAATAAAAGCTAACACACTATAGGCCTTCTTCACAGCTCTATCCACTTGAGTGGCAACCTTTAGAGATCTGTGGATATGAACCCCAAGATCTCTCTGTTCCTCCACAGTCTTCAGAACCCTACCTTTGACCCTGTAATCCACATTTAAATTAGTCCCAAAATGAATCACCTCACATTTATCAGGGTTAAACTCCATTTGCCATTTTTCAGCCCAGCTTTGCATCCTATCTATGTCTCTTTGCAGCCTACAACAGCCCTCCACCTCATCCACCAATCTTGGTGTCATCAGCAAATTTACTGATCCACCCTTCAGCCCCCTCCTCTAAGTCATTAATAAAAATCACAAAGAGCAGAGGACCAAGCACTGATCCCTGCGGCACTCCGCTAGCAACCTGCCTCCAATCCGAAAATTTTCCATCCACCACCACCCTCTGTCTTCGATCAGACAGCCAGTTACCTATCCAATCGGCCAACTTTCCCTCTATCCCACACCTCCTCAGTTTCATCATAAGCTGACCATGGGGGACCTTATCAAACGCCTTACTAAAATCCATGTATATGACATCAACTGCCCTACCTTCATCAACACACTTAGTTACCTCCTCAAAAAATTCTATCAAATTTGTGTGGCACGACTTGCCCTTCACGAATCCGTGCTGACTATCCCGGATTAATCCCCATCTTTCTAAATGGTCATAAATCCCATCTCTAAGGACCTTTTCCATCAATTTACCAACCACCGAAGTAAGACTAACCGGTCTATAATTACCAGGGTCATTTCTATTCCCTTTCTTAAACAGAGGAACAACATTCGCCATTATCAACCTTCAGTTTATTCAAAACTGCCAGTACATCCTCCCTCCGAACATCTATTTCCTCCAGCCTATTAGCCTGTAACACCTTCTCTTCCTCAAAAACATGGCCCCTCTCCTTGGTGAACACTGAAGAAAAGTATTCATTCATCACCTCGCCTATCTCTACTGACTCCATACACAAGTTCCCACTACTGTCCGAGCACGGCTAATGCACCTAACCAGCACGCCTTTGGCCTGTGGGAACAAACCAGAGCACCCGGAGCAAACCCTCACAGACACAGGGAAAATGTGCAAACTCCACACAGACAGTGACCCAAGTCGGGAATCGAACCCGGGTCCCTGGCGCTGTGAGGCAGCAGTGCTAACCACTGTGCCACAGTGCTGCCCTGTGGCTGAAAGAGATAGAGTGGTGAAATGGTGAGAAACAGGTTTATGGTGAGAACCATTTGAGTGCAAAGGGGAGGTTTTTTTAAAAAAAAATATTGAAGTACTTATTTGAACTCAAAGAATAAACACCAAAATCAAGTTCACGCAAGCATTCAAGTGGTTACCACTGCTGCCTCATACTGCCAGGGACCCGGGTTCAATTCCAGCCTCAGGTAACTGTGTGGAGTTTGCGAATATTACTTTTTTCAGTTTAAAGGGATTAATGTGTTGTTCCTTCATCAACAACAAACTTATAGCTTTACTGGAATAGTCAGCTAATTGGCACAAATTGGTTATTTCCCAATGCTTTAAACATGTCTCTAAAACTTTGTTATTTATGCTTTATAAAGTCACAAACTAATCTAAAACTGAAAAATATTTGGATCTATTTGGGGCATGCTTCTTAACTCAGTTTTTACTGTAAATAGAAATTGCATTTAAATAGAAATTAAATAGAAATAGTTTGCACATTCTCCCCGTGTCTGCGCTGGTTTCCCCCCACACTCCAAGGATGTGCAGGTTAGGTTGATTGGCCAAGCTAAATTGCTCCTTAGTGTCAGCAGGATTAGCAGGGTAAATGCGTGGGGATAGGGCCTAGGTGGGATTATTGTTAGTGCAGACTGGATGGGCCGAATGGCCTCTTTCTGGGGGATTCTACGACACGTGAAGATTATTACGAATGTATTACATTATAGAATCATAGAATCCTTACAGTGCAGAAGGAGGCCATTCGGCCCATCGAGCCTGCACCAACCACAATCCCACCCAGGCCCTATCCCCATAACCCATGTATTTACCCTGCTAATCGCCCTGACACTAAGGGGCAATTTAGCATGGCCAATCCACCTAACCTGCACATCTTCTGAGTGTGGAGGAAACTGGAGCGCCCGGAAGAAACCCACGCAGACACAGGGAGAACATGCAGACTCCGCACAGACAGTGACCCGAGGCTGACATCGAACCCGGGTCCCTGGCGCTGTGAGGCAGCAGTGCTAACC